>NC_092159.1:66747050-66759550 GCF_045791955.1 Oncorhynchus clarkii lewisi | reverse complement strand
GAATGGAGGAGAGGCAAGGAGAGGTGGAGAGAATGGAGGAGAGGCAAGGAGAGGTGGAGAGAATGGAGGAGAGGCAAGGAGAGGTGGAGAGACGAGGAGAGGTGGAGAGAATGGAGGAGAGGCAAGGAGAGGTGGAGAGACGAGGAGAGGTGGAGAGAGTGGAGGAGAGAGAAGGAGAGGTGGAGAGACGAGGAGAGGTGGAGAGAATGGAGGAGAGGCAAAGAGAGGTGGAGAGAATGGAGGAGAGGCAAGGAGAGGTGGAGAGACGAGGAGAGGTGGAGAGAATGGAGGAGAGGCAAGGAGAGGTGGAGAGACGAGGAGAGGTGGAGAGAGTGGAGGAGAGAGAAGGAGAGGTGGAGAGACAAGGAGAGGTGGAGAGACGAGGAGAGGTGGAGAGAGTGGAGGAGAAAGAAGGAGAGGTGGAGAGAAAAGGAGAGGTGGAGAGAATGGAGGAGAGAGGAGAGGTGGAGAGACAAGGAGAGGTGGAGAGAGTGGAGGAGAGAGAAGGAGAGGTGGAGAGAATGGAGGAGAGGTGGAGAGAGAAGGAGATGTGGAGAGAGAAGGAGAGGTGGAGAGAGTGAAGTAGAAAGAAGGAGAGGTGGAGAGAGTGGAGAGGTGGAGAGAGTGAAGTAGAAAGAAGGAGAGGTGGAGAGAATGGAGGAGAGACAAGGAGAGGTGGAGAGAATGGAGGAGAGGTGGAGAGAATGGAGGAGAGGCAAAGAGAGGTGGAGAGACAAGGAGAGGTGGAGAGAGTGAAGTAGAAAGAAGGAGAGGTGGAGAGAGTGGAGAGGTGGAGAGAGTGAAGTAGAAAGAAGGGGAGGTGGAGAGAATAGAGGAGAGACAAGGAGAGGTGGAGAGAATGGATGAGAGACAAGGAGAGGTGGAGAGAATGGAGGAGAGGTGGGGAGAATGGAGGAGAGAGAAGGAGAGGTGGAGAGAGGAGAGTTGGAGAGAGTGGAGGAGAGACAAGTGGAAAGGAGAGATGGAGAGAGGGAAAGAGAGGTGGAGAGAGGAGAGAAAGAGAATGAGGGGAAATAGCCATGTTAACACTTCCTCAGAGAGAGAGAACACTAACAGCCACTAACCTACTGCAAGCAATTATCGCACACACACACACACACACACACACACAGACACACACACACACATACACACACACACACACACACACACACAGACAAACTCACACACACACTACTGCGAGCAAACAACACAGTAAAACGTTATTGACATGAATGTGTTTTTTCTTCGTATAAGATGTACTGTATTTGATTAAAACAGGGAGAACACAACGTGTGCGTGTCAGACTGATCATAACAAGTATTTTATTAAGTACTTTAACAGTAGTTGTTATTGGCTATTAAACATGCTATCATAAAAAAACTGTCATCAGAAATGGGCGGCAGTAAAAAGAAACAAGTCACTTTATTTTTTCTAGTTGTGTGGTATTCACCATGTTAATCTCTTTCTAGTTGTGTGGTATTCACCATGTTTTTCTCGTTCTAGTTGTGTGGTATTCACCATGTTAATCTCTTTCCAGTTGTGTGGTATTCACCATGTTAATCTCTTTCTAGTTGTGTGGTATTCACCATGTTAATCTCTTTCTAGTTGTGTGGTATTCACCATGTTAATCTCTTTCTAGTTGTGTGGTATTCACCATGTTAATCTCTTTCTAGCTGTGTGGTATTCACCATGTTAATCTCTTTCTAGTTGTGTGGTATTCACCATGTTAATCTCTTTCTAGTTGTGTGGTATTCACCATGTTAATCTCTTTCTAGTTGTGTGGTATTCATTAATCAGGTGTGGAGATGTTACCATGTGATAACACACACACACACACACGACTGGACTCTCCAAGTAGTCGTTGACTGGTCCTGGTTGGGTCACACTAGAGTCACATAAAGGACTCTATAGTGTGGACACATAATATTCCCACACACTGAACACACACACACACACACGCACGCACACACACATTGAACAGAAAACACACTTTAAACAGGTGTGTGTGTGTGTTCATGCTCACATCAACACAGTCTGAACAGAAATGCTTCAGAGAAAATTCCTGATAACAATCCTAATCCCGTGCTTCTACACCTGCATTGCTTGCTGTTTGGGGTTTTAGGCTGGGTTTCTGTACAGCACTTTGAGATATCAGCTGATGTACGAAGGGCTATATAAATAAATTTGATTTGATTTGATCCTAACTACCAATTTGTAAAGTCCCTTTTCCAGTCCAAATACAACATTTCAAATGAAGTGCATACTAGCTTCTAAAGAGTGAGCATCGGCAAATGTCATCTGAATGATTTATCCCAGTTCAGTGGTACCGTAGGTAACCAACCGACCGCCAACCCGCCCCGGCAAACTTGTTTATGAAACATTTATCACTTCAGTCATTCATTAATTGAACGATAAAAGCATGACGTGTTTTATTATGTCTGTCTGGTTAGGGATTGATTGTTCAGTTCAGTGGTTGGATAAACTAGTGAGTCACAGAGTCCCAAAGGGCACCCTATACCCTACACCTTCCCTATGGGGGGAATAGGGTGCCATTGTAGGGATTAGGGTGCTATTGTAGGGAATAGGGTGCCATTGTAGGGAATAGGGTGCCATTGTTAGGGAATAGGGTGCCATTGTTAGGGAATAGGGTGCCATTTTGGGACTCAGTTGAAGAGAAACAAGAACTGAAGGTGTGTGTATATGCATGTTCTATTTCTGTTATTACACTGTGATGGTTTGGGTGGGAGGGAGGGATCGGAGGGGGGGATCGGTGGGAGGGATCGGAGGGAGGGATCGGATCGGAGGGAGGGATCGGAGGGAGGGATCGGAGGGAGGGATCGGATCGGAGGGAGGGATCGGTGGAAGGGATCGGAGGGAGGGATCGGATCGGAGGGAGGGATCGGATCGGAGGGAGGGATCGGATCGGAGGGAGGGATCGGATCGGAGGGAGGGATCAGATCGGAGGGAGGGATCGGAGGGAGGGATCGGATCGGAGGGAGGGATCGGAGGGAGGGAGGGATCGGAGGTAGGGATCGGAGGGAGGGATCGGAGGGAGGGATTGGATCGGAGGGAGGGATCGGAGGGAGGGATCGGATCGGAGGGAGGGATCGGAGGGAGGGAGGGATCGGAGGGAGGGACAGTGAAGGATTATTATATATATTTATTTAACTAGGCAAGTCAGTTAAGAACTAATTCTTATTTACAATGAAGGCCAAACCCAGACAACACTGGGCCAGTTGTGCACCGCCCTATGTGACCCCCAATCACGGTCAGATGTGATACAGCCTGGATTTGAACCAGAGACTGTAGTGACACCTTCTAACACTGAGATGCAGTGTCTTAGACTGCTGCGCCACTCAGGAGCCTTGATTGAGGGAGAGATGAGAGGGAAGGGGTACAGAGAGAGAGAGAGAGAGAGTGAGGCAGGAATGGGGGGATGAATGGAGGGGAGGTTGTACTATGTGTCATCCTACGTATTAGAAGGAGTATACCGCATGTTATCAGATCAGCAGAGCTTGGGCTCTTTATTTTGGAAAAATGATAAGTTATTTTGGAAAAAAGACAAGCTCCTCTTCTTGTCTTTCCAGTTAGTGGTTGAGTTGTTTGTTATTTGTTTTCTTGGTGTTATGCCTCTCTGCACAGAGAGACTCCCAGTAGGAGTCAAACCAGGTTAACTATGGAAAACACAGGCCACATGGGTCTCCCCTCTCTTGCCCTTCTCTCTCTTCCTCCCTTTCCCCCTCTATCTCGCTCTACCTCTCTCCTTCCCTCTAAATCTCGCTCCCACCCTCGATCATACACACACACACAGGGATAACTTGGAGAGTTCCGGTGAGATACCTTGGAGAGTTCCAGGTTTGGCATGAGTCCTCTGTTCCTCAAAAGGTTCTACAGCTGCACCATCGAGAGCATCCTGACTGGTTGCATCACTGCCTGGTATTGCAACTGCTCGGCCTCCGACCGCAAGGCACTACAGAGGGTAGTGCGAACGGCCCAGTACATCACTGGGGCCAAGCTTCCTGCCACCCAGGACCTCTATACCAGGCGGTGTCAGAGGAAGGGCTGGAACAAAAACCTGCCCTGCACATCCTATAGCTGTCCAGCACCAGTAGCAGGCTGACCCCTGGTCTAAACTAGACGTTTAAATAGGAGGTCATGTGTGGACAACACCACAAGAGTGCGCAGCGTCCTCTCTCGTAGTCTTCCTCTTTCTCCTCATCTCAAACCTCAGCCGATTCACCCCCATTTTCCTCCCTCCCTCCCCTCTTCTCTCGCTCTCTAGTCCCCCCTGCCAGTAGCTCCAATCCATAGACGCAGGCGGCGCTGAAACCCTCTCAGCCACCCCTGCTGTCAGCGCTTACCCGACGGGGGCAGCTCGCAGCTTGAGAGCCGAGAGAGAGAGGGAGAGTGAGAAATATGGTTGGCAATATGTGCGGTCGCAAGCTGGCTCGCCGCTCCAAATCAGCGCTGATAGTCGCGCTGACAGTTCTCCTGGTTCAGACGCTGATCGTGTGGAACTTTAGTACCCTGGATACCGGGGAAGAAGCGGGCGAAGGGGCCAATAGTAGGCGGGAGAAGAGGGACCAAGTCGGGGGCATCAACAAAGCCTACAGCCAGTACCCCCGGAGCGGGCTGCCAAAGAGGCATCACCAACCTCCGCTTGGGAAAACGGCTGTCCGACACAAGCAACAACCGGTAAGAGTAGGGAGCGAATTTATGTCTGCCTATTATTTAGTAATTTTAACGACGATTAAAAAAAGATAACGACTAGCGTGATTACCATTAATTTGATATGCTACCATCCCCCACTACGCGTGGTTTATTGTATTGTATTGTAGGGTAGGAAGGCTGGAATTGTTGTCATCAGACGAAGCAAGAAGTCCGCGTGTATTTGGATGACAAAGATGTTGCTTAGCTGTTGTTACCCATAGATGTTGATAAACTGGTGTAAACTAACCAATCTTTAGGAATCATCGTGATATATTAGACTAGTGTGATAATGGACCACGGGAGAGCGTGAGAGAGCGACACGGTTAATCGGATAGGTCTACTTTAATGTAGAGTTGGTCTCTATTGGTAACGCGCTCCTACGCTGCTTTTACGTCTGACCTGTGGCAGTTTTCTAGTGACCAGCCAGTCTATTACTGTGGGCTACTGTCGGGCGCTATCAGTGTGTGTGTGTGTGTGTGTGTGTGTGTGTGTTGCGCAGTCTCTGGTACAGTGGTAGACTCGTGGGTGGGATAATATAGCCACAGACAGGCTTAGGTAGGAGTTTAAAGATTAATTTAGAGAGAAAGAGAGAGAGAAGGAGGGGTAGAGTTCTGTCTGAAAGACCGACAGACAGTGTGTGCGTACGTGCGTGCCTGTGTATGTATTTAGTAGCGCACGTGTACACTTCCTCTCTATCGTTCTCACAGGATACACAAGTTGTCCCAAATTCCAGAGAACCGACGGTGATTTTGTAACGACGGCCATTTATTTTCATCTCCTCCTTGTCTTCCTCCCGTTTATTTTGTCTATATTTGATAACAGAGTGCATGGTTGTTAAGTAGTGTTTTATATATCCCTGTGAATTTCTAGGCTACTGTTGAAAGAGTGTGCGTGTGCGTGTGCGTGTGTGTGTGTGTGTGTGTGTGTGTAAGTGTGTTGAGAGAATGCTGATGATAGAGGATTGTGACACGTCTCCTGTCTCCTCTACCCGTCCTGATGCCATTATTTCATGCTGGTCCATATCTATCAGAATCAGATGATGTGTTATACTGTATGGTTACTGGTCCATATCTATCAGAATCAGATGATGTGTTATACTGTATGGTTACTGGTCCATATCTATCAGAATCAGATGATGTGTTATACTGTATGGTTACTGGTCCATATCTATCAGAATCAGATTATGTGTTATACTGTATGGTTACTGGTCTATATCTATCAGATGATGTGTTATACTGTATGGTTACTGGTCTATATCTATCAGATGATGTGTTATACTGTATGGTTACTGGTCCATATCTATCAGAATCAGATGATGTGTTATACTGTATGGTTACTGGTCTATATCTATCAGATGATGTGTTATACTGTATGGTTACTGGTCTATATCTATCAGAATCAGATGATGTGTTATACTGTATGGTTACTGGTCCATATCTATCAGAATCAGATGATGTGTTATACTGTATGGTTACTGGTCTATATCTATCAGAATCAGATGATGTGTTATACTGTATGGTTACTGGTCTATATCTATCAGAATCAGATGATGTGTTATACTGTATGGTTACTGGTCTATATCTATCAGAATCAGATGATGTGTTATACTGTATGGTTACTGGTCTATATCTATCAGAATCAGATGATGTGTTATACTGTATGGTTACTGGTCTATATCTATCAGAATCAGATTATGTGTTATACTGTATGGTTACTGGTCTATATCTATCAGATGATGTGTTATACTGTATGGTTACTGGTCTATATCTATCAGATGATGTGTTATACTGTATGGTTACTGGTCCATATCTATCAGAATCAGATGATGTGTTATACTGTATGGTTACTGGTCTATATCTATCAGATGATGTGTTATACTGTATGGTTACTGGTCTATATCTATCAGAATCAGATGATGTGTTATACTGTATGGTTACTGGTCTATATCTATCAGATGATGTGTTGGTCTAGGTGCTGTGGTAACCTACATACTGTACCGTTCTGTCTGTGTGTGTGTGTGTACTGTACATTTGTGCATGTGTTTAAGTGTGTGTATATATATGTGTGTGTATATATATATATATGTGTGTGTGTGTGTGTGTGTGTTAATGTGTGGTGCCACTTGTATCCTTGATCTGTTTTTACATCCCATCATTACTTTGAACTAGATGTAACATGTCTTGTGATCTAGAGAGAGAGAGAGAGGGAGAGAGAGAGAGAGAGAGAGAAGAGAGGAGAGAGAAGAGAGGAGACAGGAGAGAGAAGAGAGAGAAGAGAGGAGAGAGAGAAGAGAGGAGAAAGGAGAGAGAGGAGAGAGAGAGAGAGAGGAGAGAGGAGAAAGGAGAGAGAAGAGAGGAGAAAGGGGAGAGAGGGGAGAGAGGAGAGAGAGTTGAGCGAGAAGGAGAGAGAGAGAGAGAGAGAGAGAGAGAGAGAGAGAGAGAAAGAAGAGAGAGAATAGAGGAGAGAGGAGAGAGAAGGAGAGAGAGAGGATAGAGAGAGGAGAGGGGGAGGGAGAGAGAGGGAGAGAAGGAGAGAGAGAGAGAGAGAGAGAGAGAGAGTTGAGCGAGAAGGAGAGAGAGAGAGAGAGAGAGAGAGAGAGAGGAGAGAAAGAAGAGAGAATAGAGGAGAGAGGAGAGATAAGGAGAGAGAGAGGATAGAGAGGAGAGAAAGAAGAGAGAATAGAGGAGAGAGGAGAGAGAAGGAGAGAGAGAGGATAGAGAGAGGAGAGAAAGAAGAGAGAGAAGAGAGGAGAGAGGGGGGGAGAGAGAGGGAGAGAAGAAGGGAGGGAGGGGCCCTGGTTAAAAGTAGTGCACTATAAAGGGAATAGGGGCTTGCTGAAGGGCTGTTTCTAAAAACAATGTACATATATACATAGATACTGTCCAATATTACCATGTACTGTATATATAAATAGATAATGTCCATTATTACCATAGATATATAAATAGATACTGTCCAATATTACCATCTGTACAGTATATATAAATAGATAATGTCCAATATTACCATGTACTGTATATATAAATAGATAATGTCCATTATTACCATGTACTGCATATATAAATAGATACTGTCCAATATTACCATGTATATATAAATAGATACTGCCCAATATTACCATGTACTGTATATATAAATAGATACTGTCCAATATTACCATATGTACAGTATATATAAATAGATAATGTCCAATATTACCATGTACTGTATATATAAATAGATAATGTCCAATATTACCATGTACTGCATATATAAATAGATAATGTCCAATATTACCATAGATATATAAATAGATAATGTCCAATATTACCATGTACTGTATATATAAATAGATAATGTCCAATATTACCATGTACTGCATATATAAATAGATAATGTCCAATATTACCATAGATATATAAATAGATAATGTCCAATATTACCATGTACTGTATATATAAATAGATACTGTCCAATATTACCATGTACTGCATATATAAATAGATAATGTCCAATATTACCATAGATATATAAATAGATAATGTCCAATATTACCATGTACTGTATATATAAATAGATACTGTCCAATATTACCATATACAGTGCCTTGCGAAAGTATTCGGCCCCCTTGAACTTTGCGACCTTTTGCCACATTTCAGGCTTCAAACATAAAGATATAAAACTGTATTTTTTTGTGAAGAATCAACAACAAGTGGGACACAATCATGAAGTGGAACGACATTTATTGGATATTTCAAACTTTTTTAACAAATCAAAAACTGAAAAATTGGGCGTGCAAAATTATTCAGCCCCTTTACTTTCAGTGCAGCAAACTCTCTCCAGAAGTTCAGTGAGGATCTCTGAATGATCCAATGTTGACCTAAATGACTAATGATGATAAATACAATCCACCTGTGTGTAATCAAGTCTCCGTATAAATGCATCTGCACTGTGATAGTCTCAGAGGTCCGTTAAAAGCGCAGAGAGCATCATGAAGAACAAGGAACACACCAGGCAGGTCCGAGATACTGTTGTGAAGAAGTTTAAAGCCGGATTTGGATACAAAAAGATTTCCCAAGCTTTAAACATCCCAAGGAGCACTGTGCAAGCGATAATATTGAAATGGAAGGAGTATCAGACCACTGCAAATCTACCAAGACCTGGCCGTCCCTCTAAACTTTCAGCTCATACAAGGAGAAGACTGAACAGAGATGCAGCCAAGAGGCCCATGATCACTCTGGATGAACTGCAGAGATCTACAGCTGAGGCGGGAGACTCTGTCCATAGGACAACAATCAGTCGTATATTGCACAAATCTGGCCTTTATGGAAGAGTGGCAAGAAGAAAGCCATTTCTTAAAGATATCCATAAAAAGTGTTGTTTAAAGTTTGCCACAAGCCACCTGGGAGACACACCAAACATGTGGAAGAAGGTGATCTGGTCTGATGAAACCAAAATTGAACTTTTTGGCAACAATGCAAAACGTTATGTTTAGTGTAAAAGCAACACAGCTGAACACACCATCCCCACTGTCAAACATGGTGGTGGCAGCATCATGGTTTGGGCCTGCTTTTCTTCAGCAGGGACAGGGAAGATGGTTAAAATTGATGGGAAGATGGATGGAGCCAAATACAGAACCATTCTGGAAGAAAACCTGATGGAGTCTGCAAAAGACCTGAGACTGGGACGGAGATTTGTCTTCCAACAAGACAATGATCCAAAACATAATGCAAAATCTACAATGGAATGGTTCAAAAATAAACATATCCAGGTGTTAGAATGGCCAAGTCAAAGTCCAGACCTGAATCCAATCGAGAATCTGTGGAAAGAACTGAAAACTGCTGTTCACAAATGCTCTCCATCCAACCTCACTGAGCTCGAGCTGTTTTGCAAGGAGGAATGGGAAAAAATGTCAGTCTCTCGATGTGCAAAACTGATAGAGACATACCCAAGCGACTTACAGCTGTAATCACAGCAAAAGGTGGCGCTACAAAGTATTAACTTAAGGGGGCTGAATAATTTTGCACGCCCAATTTTTCAGTTTTTGATTTGTTAAAAAAGTTTGAAATATCCAATAAATGTCGTTCCACTTCATGATTGTGTCCCACTTGTTGTTGATTCTTCACAAAAAAATACAGTTTTATATCTTTATGTTTGAAGCCTGAAATGTGGCAAAAGGTCGCAAAGTTCAAGGGGGCCGAATACTTTCGCAAGGCACTGTATAAATAGATACTGTCCAATATTACCATAGATATATAAATAGATACTGTCCATTATTACCAAACATACAGCTCTGTAAAAAATGAAGAGACCACTGCAAAATAATCAGTTTCTCTGGTTTTACTATTTATAGGTCTGTGTTTGGGTCAAATGAACATTGTTGTTTTATTCTATAAACTACTGACAACATTTCTAACAAATTCCAAACAAAAATATTGAATTTAGAGCATTTATTTGCAGAGAATGACAACTGGTCAAAATAACAAACAAGATGCAGTGTTGTCAGACCTCGAATAATGCAAATAAAATAAGTTCCTATTCATTTTCAACACAAAACTAATGTTTTAACTTAGGAAGAGTTCAGAAATCAATATTTGGTGGAATAACCCTGATTTTTCAATTCCAGCTTACATGCGTCTTGGCATGCTCTCCACCAGTCTTTCACATTGATGTTGGGTGACTTTATGCCACTCCTGGCGCAAAAATTAAATCAGCTCGGCTTTGTTTGATGGCTTGTGATCATCCATCTTCCTCTTGATCACATTCCAGAGGTTTTCAATGAGGTTCAGGTCTGGAGATTTGGCTGGCCATGACAAGGTCTTGATCTGGTGGTTCTCCATCCACACCTTGATTGACCTGGCTGTGTGGCATGGAGCAGTGTTCTGCTGGAAGAACCAATCCCCAGAGTTGGGGAACATTGTCAGAGCAGAAGGAAGCAAGTTTTCTTCCAGGACAACCTTGTATGTGGCTTGAATCATGCGTCCTTCACAAAGACAAATCTGCCTGATTCCAGCCTTGCTGAAGCACCCCCAGATCATCACCAATCCTCCACCAAATTTCACAGTGGGTGCGAGACATTGTGGCTTGTAGGCCTCTCCAGGTCTCGTACCCACTGTGATATTAGAGATAATATAATTTTTTAGATAATATATGACAATTACTTGAAACAATTGTACATTATGAAACATCGAAGATGCCAGGTCTGGTCTTCATAGCAGATTTTGAAAAGGCATTTGATAAAGTACGACTAGAATTGAAATATTAATGCCTGGATTACTTTCATTTTGGTGAATCTCTTATACAATGAGTTAAAGTTATGTACAGCAACCCCAGATGTAAAATAGTAAACAATGGTTACTTCTCAGAATGTATTGAGCGTTTAAGAGGAGTAAAACAAGGCTGTCCGTTGTCTCCATATCTATTTATTATGGCCATTGAAATGCTAGCTATTAAAATGAGATCCAACAAGAGCATCAAGGGATTAGAAATACAGGAGTCCCTGTACAGTCTCAATCTGAAACCCTGTACAGTCTCAATCTGTATCCCTGTACAGTCTCAATCTGGATTCCTGTACAGTCTCAATCTGGATCCCTGTACAGTCTCAATCTGTATCCCTGTACAGTCTCAATCTGGATCCCTGTACAGTCTCAATCTGGATCCCTGTACAGTCTCAATCTGTATCCCTGTACAGTCTCAATCTGGATCCCTGTACAGTCTCCATCTGGATCCCTGTACAGTCTCAATCTGGATCCCTGTACAGTCTCAATCTGGATCCCTGTACAGTCTCATTCTGGATCCCTGTACAGTCTCAATCTGGATCCCTGTACAGTCTCAATCTGGATCCCTGTACAGTCTCATTCTGGATCCCTGTACAGTCTCAATCTGGATCCCTGTACAGTCTCAATCTGGATCCCTGTACAGTCTCAATCTGGATCCCTGTACAGTCTCGTTGAATATCTTGATCACTTTTTTAGCCTCTCTGTATTAAAACCTAATTATGACAAGTGTACCATATTAAGTATTGGGATCGTTAAAAAAAACACAGTGTTTACACCACCTTGTAGAATGGGCGGATGGTGAAGTAGATGTACTTGGTATTTACATCTCAAAAAATATAAATGAACTTACCACAATTAATTTCAATAGAAAGTTAACAAAAATAGAAAAGATTCTGCAATGCCTACTCCAGATGACTCATTTTGTAATGAGCAAAATATATTTCATTTTATTTGGAATGCTAAACCATTACAAAATTAAACGTGCCTATTTTAATCATGAATATTAGTTTGGGTGGGGGGTAAAATCATGAAATATTAAAGCTTTAAACCTTTCACTAAAAGCTTCACTCATACATAAGTTATACTTAAACCCAGAATGGATCTCCAGGAGATTATTAAGGAAGGCTCGTCCTTTGTTTAAAACTTGCTCTTTTGCCTTCAAACAGATCACAACTTCTCATTTCTGACTAATTGAAAATTATATTTTGTTTAAAGTATCACCCTTTCTTAAACGAGCCGTACAAAGCTGGGTACAATTTCAGTTTTATCCTCCTGAAAAGATAGAACAAATATTACAACAAATGTAATGGTTAAACTCAAATAAACTGATTTAATTAAAAAAAAACATTCTTTATGGATTTTTTTTTCATGGTATTATATTTATTAAAGATATTATGAATAGAAACGGAGGAGTTATGTCACATATGAAGTTATCGAAAATATATGGGAATATCTGCTCAATACAAATTAGTCTATGGTGATAGGTGGGATGGGCTGGGAGTGGCTGAGGGGTGGTCTATGGTGATAGGT
>NC_092159.1:66722050-66742050 GCF_045791955.1 Oncorhynchus clarkii lewisi | reverse complement strand
AATATACACTGAGTGTACAAAACATTAAGCACACCTTCCTAATATTGAGTTGCCCCCATTTGTGTGTGTGTGTGTGTGTGTGTGTGTGTGTGTGTGTGTGTGTGTGTGTGTGTGTGTGTGTGTGTGTGTGTGTGTGTGTGTGTGTGTGTGTGTGTGTGTGTATCCGTGTCCATGTGTGTGTGTCCATGTGTGTGTGTGTGATATGATTGTAGCAGGTGGTACAGCAGTAAAGATAGTTGATCAGAATGTTGGACCGGATCCCTTTTCTAGTACCACCAGAAATATCCTGCCAAGACAAGACTCACACAGCCCTGTGTGTTGGTGTGTGTGTGTGGACGTTGACGTGTCTGTACAGTATTCTGAAGACTGTCTATACTGTGTCTGTACAGTATTCTGAAGACTGTCTATACTGTGTCTGTACAGTATTCTGAAGACTGTCTATACTGTGTCTGTACAGTATTCTGAAGACTGTCTATACTGTGTCTGTGTACTGTTTTGGGGTGGCAGGGTAGCCTAGTGGTTAGAGCGTTGGACTAGTAACCGAAAGGTAGCTAGATCGAATCCCCCGAGCTGACAAGGTAAACATCTGTCGTTCTGCCCCTGAACAAGGCAGTTAACCCACTGCTCCTAGGTCGTCATTGTAAATATGAATTTGTTCTTAACTGACCTGCCTAGTTAAATAAAGGTAAAATAAATTTAAAAAATGCATGTATATTTGTGGGCAGAGGGAGCCTTTCATTCCTAAGTACAGAACTAGATTGATATTCCTGGAAAGGGCAGAGCTGGTCTGGGTACAGGGAATACCAGGACCAGGTCATATAGCACTGCTACTGACACACACACACACACACACACACTGTAACCCCTGTGTCAGAGTCCCAGACATATCTTATGAGTGACAGCATTCCCCATGCTTAATCACATGACACACAAGGGCAGACAGACAGACACATAGATAGCCAAGCAGACAGACAAGCAGGTAGACAGACATCTAAGCAGGCAGACAGCCAGCCAGACAGACATACAGCCAAGCAGGCTGACAGACAGCCAGGCAGACAGAAAGCCAGACAAGCAGGCAGACAGACAGACAGCACGCCAGCCAAGCAGGCAGATAGACAGCCAGACAGACATACAGCCAAGCAGGCTGACAGACAGCCAGGCAGACAGAAAGCCAGCCAAGCAGGTAGACAGACATCTAAGCAGGCAGACAGCCAGCCAGACAGACATACAGCCAAGCAGGCTGACAGACAGCCAGGCAGACAGACAGCCAGTCAGCAAAACAGACAGACAGACAGGGAGAGGGAGGGGGGAGTAGGAATGGGTGGCACCTACTGGGGAGGGGGGAATGGGTGGCTCCTAAGCGGGAGGGAGGGGGGCAGACAGAACAATTAGACTTCTTATTTCATTCAATTATTTACTGTTGATTTGCTGTTTTTTAAATATTTTCTAAATACTTTTGAATATTATTGCCTGTCTGTGATCTGAACCCCTCACAGTTGGAGGCGTGCGTGGCAACGCAGCCATGGGTGAACAGGGAGAACAGGAGGGAGCTGAGCATGCACCCTTATGGGGCCTCAGTGTTGAGGATCAGCAAAGTGGAGATGTTGGGCCTCAAGCTTAATGACGAGCTTGGAGGGTACTATGGTGTTGAAGGCTGAGCTGTAGTCGATTATCAGCATTCTTACATAGGTATTCCTCTTGTCCAGATGGGATAGGGCAGTGTGCAGTGCTCATTCTCTCTGTGTCTCTGTCCTTCAGAACTCAGTATACTCTCTTTTCCTATTGTTACACTGACTGACTCTCTCTCTCCCTCCTCCTCTCTCTCCCTCCTCCCCCCTCTCTCCCCTCTCCCTCTCCTTACTCCCTCTCTCCCTCTCCTCCTCTCTCTCCCTCCTCCCCCCTCTCTCCCCTCTCCCTCCTCTTACTCCCTCTCTCCTCCTCTCTCCCTCCTCCCCCTCTCTCCCTCCCCTTACTCCCTCTCTCCCTCTCCTCCCTCCTCTCTCTCCCTCCTCCCCCTCTCTCCCTCCTCTTACTCCCTCTCTCCCTCTCCTCCTCTCTCTCCCTCTCCTCCTCTCCCTCCCTCCCCCTCTTTCCCCTCTCCCTCCCCCCTCTCTCCCTCCCCTTACTCCCTCTCTCCCCTCTCCCTCCCCTCTCTCTCCCCTTACTCCCTCTCTCCCTCTCTCTCCCTCCCCCCTCTCTCCCCTCTCCCTCCCCCTTACTCCCTCTCTCCCTCTCCTCCTCTCCCTCCCTCCCCCCTCTCTCCCCTCTCCCTCCCTCTCCCTCCCCCCCACTCTCTCTCTCCCTCCCCCCTCTCTCCCCCTTACTCCCTCTCTCTCCTCCAGGAGGGCTACCACTCCTGGCGTCCCAAGGAGAAAGTCCTCCTGGATAGTAACAACAATGAGAACTCGGTCCCCAAAGACTTTGACACTGTTGTTGACGGCAACAGCAACCTTGGGGCGCGGTCACTGTCTGAGCGCCAGCGAATGGCAGGAAACACCGCCAAACACAAACCGGACAAGGTCCTAAGGCAAGGCATTCTGGGAAAGGCCTTTCCCAATGAGGTCAACGAGGTTATTCAGCAGTACCCTCTTCCTCCACAGCAGCCCGGAGGAGTGGGACTTAAAGATTACCACGCATACAAACGACCCAGACCACACTCCCAGCTGTCCACTAAACCCGCTAGACCCTCCCCCTCTCCCTCCATCAAAACATCCAATCAGCATCAGCGACATCACCAACCCAGGAGGTCGGCGACTGCGGCTCCTGTGCGGGGGCAGCGGAGGGAGAAGCACCAGTGTGAGATCAGTGGGAAGGAGGCCATCTCGGCTCTGTCGAGAGCCAAGACCAGGGAGTGTCGTCAGCAGATAGCTGAGGTGTACTGCAGACACAAGGAGAGGACACTGATGCCGGAGACCGTCCCTCGATACTGCACCATAGAAGGTGAGTCTCATAGTGAATGCATCCCAAAGGGCACCATATTACCTATATAGAGACCTACGGCTCCTGGTGAAAAGTAGTGCACTATATCATAATCACCTATTCCCCGAGTACACTGGGAATGTGCCTCAGTGTTAGGAATTTTATGAATAATGACTAAACAATATGACTAAACAATACATTTTAAATAGAACTATAACTAATGAAACTTATACTCTGTTTTATTATATCTGATAAATAATGTTAATTCATAAGGAAGGGATTGTGTAGCATGAAACAAATTAATAATTAATAATGGTAATTAAACATAATAAATACCATTCCAGCTGGGTTGGGGAGGAATGGATTGTGGGTTTTAAGTAAGCAGAAAGGGTCGTTAACCTGTGGTTGAACCGACTCAACTTAGCTCTGGGATGTTTAGATAAGGCAGTGTGTGTTTTCCTAGGTGTTCCATCATCTGGAACTGTCTGCTGAATAGTGATAGATGAAGACTTCAGAAGTTTAATCTTGATATAAGTGTGTGTCTGGAGTGAGCGAGGGGGGGGTGGGAATAAACCTTTGAACCTGTTTCCTCCTGGTCGATAGGAGGAAGGACATTTTGTAACCTATGACGTCATATTTTGTATATAAACTGTTGTTTTTGGTTCCATGAGCAGCGAGCTCCGAGAATAAATACTATTATCTCATTTTGATAAGACTGGTCTCTGTCTATTTTATGCAAATAGGAATCTCACAAATTCTTATAAATAGACTGAGTGATTTAATTAATGTACACATATAGGAATTATTAAATTCCAATGACACTCAGTGCGAAGGGGCTGCCTTAGTGAGAAGGGGCTGCCTTAGTGAGAAGGGGCTGCCTTAGTGAAAAGGTGCTGCCTCAGTGAGAAGGTGCTGCCTTAGTGAGAAGGTGCTGCCTCAGTGAGAAGGGGCTGCCTTAGTGAAAAGGTGCTGCCTCAGTGAGAAGCGGCTGCCTTAGTGAGAAGGTGCTGCCTTAGTGAGAAGGTGCTGCCTCAGTGAGAAGGGGCTGCCTTAGTGAAAAGGTGCTGCCTCAGTGAGAAGCGGCTGCCTTAGTGAGAAGGTGCTGCCTCAGTGACAAGGTGCTGCCTCAGTGACAAGGTGCTGCCTCAGTGACAAGGTGCTGCCTCAGTGACAAGGTGCTATCTCAGTGAGAAGGTGCTGCCTCAGTGAGAAGGGCCTGCCTCAGTGACAAGGTGCTGCCTTAATGACAAGGTGATGCCTTAGTGACAAGGTGCTGCCTTAGTGACAAGGTGCTGCCTCAGTGAGAAGGTGCTGCCTTAGTGAGAAGGTGCTGCCTTAGTGAGAAGGTGCTGCCTCAGTGAGAAGGGGCTGCCTTAGTGACAAGGTGCTGCCTTAGTGAGAAGGGGCTGCCTCAGTGACAAGGTGCTGCCTTGGTGAGAAGATGCTGCCAGTAATAGACAATAGTCAAACAGAACACAGACGTCAAACAGAATAGACAATATCAGAGCAATAAACATAAAACAAACAACTCTGGAGTAGAGGCTGATTACAGGAGGAATGTACCATTTACAGAGGGGAGATACACTGAGTGGACAAGACATTAGGAATGAATCCAGGTGAAAGATATGATCCCTTATTGATGTAACCTGTTAAATCCACTTCAATCAGTGTAGATGAAGGTGAGGAGACTGGTTAAAGATGAAGGGGAGGATACTGGTTAAAGATGAAGGGGAGGAGACTGGTTAAAGATGAAGGGGAGGAGACCAGGTTAAAGATGAAGGGGAGGAGACTGGTTAAAGATGAAGGGGAGGAGACCAGGTTAAAGATGAAGGGGAGGAGACTGGTTAAAGATGAAGGGGAGGAGACTGGTTAAAGATGAAGGGGAGGAGACTGGTTAAAGATGAAGGGGAGGAGACTGGTTAAAGATGAAGGGGAGGAGACTGGTTAAAGATGAAGGGGAGGAGACTGGTTAAAGATGAAGGGGAGGAGACTGGTTAAAGATGAAGGGGAGGAGACCAGGTTAAAGATGAAGGGGAGGAGACCAGGTTAAAGATGAAGGGGAGGAGACCTGGTTAAAGATGAAGGGGAGGAGACTGGTTAAAGATGAAGGGGAGGAGACCTGGTTAAAGATGAAGGGGAGGAGACTGGTTAAAGATGAAGGGGAGGAGACTGGTTAAAGATGAAGGGGAGGAGACCAGGTTAAAGAAGGATTTTTAAGCCTTGAGACAACTGAGACATGGATTGTGTATGTGTTGTCAGAGGGTGAATGGGCAAGACAACATATTTAAGTGCCTTTGAACGGGGTAGGGTAGTAGGTGCCAGGCACCGGTTTGTGTCAAGAACTGCAACACTGCTGGGTTTTTCCACGCTCAACAGGCGTGTGTTCCAATGGCACGTTGTGTTCGCTAATCCAAGTTTATAATTTTAAAAGGCTAATTGATCATTAGAAAACCCTTTTGCAATTATGTTGATTTGTTGCAATTATGTTGCAATTATTATGTATCTGGAGCATCAGTATTTGTGGGTTTGATTACAGGCTCAAAATGTCCAGAAACAAATAACTTTCTTCTGAAACTCGTCAGTCTATTCTTGTTCTGAGAAATGAAGACTATTCCATGCGAGAAATTGCCCCCAGAAACTGAAGATCTCGTACTATGCCGTGTACTACTCCCTTCACAGAACAGCATAAACGGAACCCTCGGGAGAGTCCTGACGTCTGTCTCCACGGTGACAGTCCTGACGTCTGTCTCCACGGTGACAGTCCTGACTTCTGTCTCCACGGTGACAAGTACTCTTCTCCTCCCTCTTGTCTCTCAATTTTTGCACAAAATTTGTGAGAGAAATCAGCTTTTTGTTCGTACGGAACGTTTCTGGGATCTTTTACTTCAGCTCATGAAACACTTTTACATGTTGCCTTTATATTTTTGTTCAGTGTAGAGATATATATATATATATATATATATAAGAAGTAAATGCTATTTCAAACGGTTGTTACAGTGACCGCGGTCATTGGCTGGCCAATTACCATCATCCAGAGGAGCATGACCGTCACAGCCCTGTAACATAATGAATAGAACGGGCGTGGAACCTCTCACTCTATTCATTCTATTTCTATGTCAGCACATGCGGTCAGGAGTGGAGGAGGAAAGGAGAAAACGTACATCTAAAAATGTATACATGTTATTACTTTCTTGTTGCTATTTGAACGGTTAGGACAGAGACCACAGTCATTTGGCTGGACAATTACCCTCATCCAGATATACATGACCGCCACACTCATACTTGTTTCCTTACCTTGTCTCCTATCCTTGTCCTATATCTTTGTCTCCTACCCCTTGTCACCTCTCCTTGTCTCCCCTCCTTGTCTCCTTGCCGTGTCTCCTCTCCTTATCTCCTTGTCTCCTCTCCTGTCCTTGTATACTTGTCTCCTATCCTTGTCTCCTATCCTTGTCATATATCTTTGTCTCCTCCCCTTGTCACCTCTCCTTGTCTCCCCTCCTTGTCACATATCCTTGTCTCCTTTGCCGTGTCTCCTCTCCTTATCTCCTTGTCTCCTCTCCTGTCCTTGAATACTTGTCTCCTATCCTTGTCATATATCTTTGTCTCCTCCCCTTGTCACCTCTCCTTGTCTCCCCTCCTTGTCACCTATCCTTTCCTCCTTGCTTTGTCTCCTCGCCGTGTCTCCTCCCCTTGTCTCTTCTCCTTGTCTCCTCTCCTTGTCACCTCGCCATCCCCAGAGGGAAGAGAAAGAGGGAGGGAAAGAGTACCCTGGAGACAGAATTAAGGGCTCTCCCGAGGGTTCCGTCTAGAACTCCCCAGGGAGGCTGCCTTGCCAGTGCCTGATCTATTTAGGGAACATTCCACCACATTCACTGCTCTATGGCTGTGTCCCAAACACCACCCTGTTCACTTTATACTACACTCTGGTAAAAAATAGTGCACTATATAGGGCAAAGGGTGCCATTTGAGCTGCAGTGTATACTACTCTACTCACTATAGGGCAGTGCCCACACCAAGCCAGTGTAATTACACACTAGTTAGTACAGGAGTTAGATAGAGAAGTGCTGAGTAAAGCCTGTGTGTGTGGGGGGGGGGGGGGGGGGGGGGGGGGGGGGGCAGAGCTTGACTAAAGATAGACTCTGTCATCCGCCCAGAAAGTTTAAGGTTTAGATTCTGCGTTTAATTTATATGATTATACATCTCTTTGATGATGCAGTAAGGGAGAGGAGAGGATATCTATAGCTTTACAATAGCTGGATGGTGTTGGCTGCCTGGGTGACTAGTATTGGTTAGCTGGGTGACTAGTGTTGGCTGGCTGGGTGACTAGTATTGGTTAGCTGGGTGACTAGTGTTGGCCGGCTGGGTGACTAGTATTGGCTGACTGGCTGGGTGACTAGTATTGGTTAGCTGGGTGACTAGTGTTGGCTGGCTGCCTGGGTGACTAGTGTTGGCTGGCTGGCTGGGTGACTAGTGTTGGCTGGCTGCCTGGGTGACTAGTGTTGGCTGGCTGCCTGGGTGACTAGTGTTGGCTGGCTGCCTGGGTGACTAGTATTGGCTGGCTGGCTGGGTGACTAGTGTTGGCTGGCTGGGTGACTAGTATTGGCTGCCTGGGTGACTAGTGTTGGCTGGCTGGCTGGGTGACTAGTGTTGGCTGGCTGCTTGGGTGACTAGTATTGGCTGGCTGGGTGACTAGTGTTGGCTGGCTGCCTGGGTGACTAGTGTTGGCTGGCTGGCTGGGTGACTTGTGTTGGCTGGCTGCTTGGGTGACTAGTATTGGCTGGCTGGGTGACTAGTGTTGGCTGGCTGGCTGGCTGACTAGTGTTGGCTGGTTGGCTGGGTGACTAGTGTTGGCAGACTGGGTGACTAGTGTTGGCTGGCTGACTGGCTGGGTGACTAGTGTTGGCTGGCTGGCTGGCTGGCTGGGTGACTAGTGTTGGCTGGCTGGGTGACTAGTATTGCCTGGCTGGCTGGGTGACTAGTGTTGCCTGGCTGGCTGGGTGACTAGTGTTGCCTGGCTGGCTGGGTGACTAGTATTGGCTGGCTGGCTGGGTGACTAGTATTGGCTGGCTGGGTGACTAGTGTTGGCTGGCTGGCTGGGTGACTAGTGTTGGCTGGCTGGCTGGGTGACTAGTGTTTGGCTGCCTGGGTGACTAGTGTTGGCTGGCTGGCTAGTTGGCTGACTAGTGTTGGCTGGCTGGCGTTGACTGCCTGTCATATGTGCCGAATACAACAGGTATAGACTTTACCCTGAAATGCTTACTTACGAGCCCTTATTCAACAATGCAGATTAGAACCAGGGACTGTAGTGACACCTCTTGCACTGAGATGCAGTGCCTTAGACCGCTGCGCCACTCAGGAGCCCACTACTGCCCCGTTGATGTGGATGGGTGTGTGCTCGCCCCTCCATGTCCTCTAGTCCTCGATCAGCTCCAGGTCTCTGACATCCTCCCTCTCATCGTCGTCGGTGATCAGGCCTACCACTGTCGTGTCATCAGCAAACTTGATAATGGTGTTGGAGTTGTACGTTACCACACTGTCGTGTGTGAAGAGGGAGTACAGGAGGGGACCAAGCACACACCCCCGAGGGGCCCATGTTGAGGGTCATCGTGGCAGATGTGTTGTTACCTACTGTTTTCACAATGCCCCTGTGTAGCAGGAAGGTAAAAACCTACTGTTTTCACAACACCCCAGTGTAGCAGGAAGTTAAAAACCTACTGTTTTCACAACGCTCTAGTGTAGCAGGAAGTTAAAAACCTACTGTTTTCACAACGCCCCAGTGTAGCAGGAAGTTAAAAACCTACTGTTTCACAACGCTCTAGTGTAGCAGGAAGTTAAAAACCTACTGTTTTCACAACGCCCCAGTGTAGCAGGAAGGTAAAAACCTACTGTTTTCACAACACCCCAGTGTAGCAGGAAGTTAAAAACCTACTGTTTTCACACCACCCCAGTGTAGCAGGAAGTTAAAAACCTACTGTTTTCACAACGCCCCAGTGTAGCAGGAAGTTAAAAACCTACTGTTTTCACACCACCCCAGTGTAGCAGGAAGTTAAAAACCTATTGTTTTCACACCACCCCAGTGTAGCAGGAAGGTAAAAACCTACTGTTTTCACACCACCCCAGTGTAGCAGGAAGTTAAAAACCTACTGTTTTCACACCACCCCAGTGTAGCAGGAAGTTAAAAACCTACTGTTTTCACACCACCCCAGTGTAGCAGGAAGTTAAAAACCTATTGTTTTCACACCGCCCCAGTGTAGCAGGAAGTTAAAAACCTACTGTTTTCACACCACCCCAGTGTAACAGGAAGTTAAAAACCTACTGTTTTCACACCGCCCCAGTGTAGCTCCCCTGTAAGGCCTTGCCCACGTGCCTCAGAGAGGGGCCTAGACAGGGACGCATGGTGCTGGGAGAGAGGGATATTTATACACACAGGGTAGACCTTACACCAAACACCAATGGTAGAGAGGGAGAGTGTGTGTGTGCACTCACGTGTGTGTGTGTGTGTGCATGTGTGTGTGTGTATGCGTGTGTGTGTGTATGTGTGTGTGTGTATGCGTGTGTGTGTGTATGCGTGTGTGTGTATGCGTGTGTGTGTATGTGTGTGTATGTATGCGTGTGTGTGTGTGCATGTGTGTGTGTGTGTGTGCATGTGTGTGTGTGTGTGTATGCGTGTGTGTGTGTATGCGTGTATGTGTATGTGTGTGTGTATGCGTGTGTGTGTATGCGTGTGTGTGTATGTGTGTGTGTGTATGCGTGTGTGTGTATGCGTGTGTGTGTGTGCATGTGTGTGTGTGTGTGTGTGTGTATGCGTGTGTGTGTATGCATGTGTGTGTATATGCGTGTGTGTGTATGTGTGTGTGTGTGTATGCGTGTGTGTGTGTGTATGGGGGGGGGAAGGGTGGATGGACAACTGAAAGGGAGGAAGAGTGAAGAAGAGGAAGAATAGGAGAAATGCTAATGAGGTCACCATCTAAACATCAACATACTACTGCTCCATACTGAGGTCACCATCTAAACATCAACATACTACTGGTCCATACTGAGGTCACCATCTAAACATCAACATACTACTGCTCCATACTGAGGTCACCATCTAAACATCAACATACTACTGCTCCATACTGAGGTCACCATCTAAACATCAACATACTACTGCTCCATACTGAGGTCACCATCTAAACATCAACATACTACTGCTCCATACTGAGGTCACCATCTAAACATCAACATACTACTGAGGTCACCATCTAAACATCAACATACTACTGGTCCATACTGAGGTCACCATCTAAACATCAACATACTACTGCTCCATACTGAGGTCACCATCTAAACATCAACATACTACTGCTCCATACTGAGGTCACCATCTAAACATCAACATACTACTGAGGTCACCATCTAAACATCAACATACTACTGGTCCATACTGAGGTCACCATCTAAACATCAACATACTACTGCTCCATACTGAGGTCACCATCTAAACATCAACATACTACTGAGGTCACCATCTAAACATCAACATACTACTGCTCCATACTGAGGTCACCATCTAAACATCAACATACTACTGCTCCATACTGAGGTCACCATCTAAACATCAACATACTACTGCTCCATACTGAGGTCACCATCGAAACATCAACATACTACTGAGGTCACCATCTAAACATCAACATACTACTGCTCCATACTGAGGTCACCATCTAAACATCAACATACTACTGAGGTCACCATCTAAACATCAACATACTACTGCTCCATACTGAGGTCACCATCTAAACATCAACATACTACTGCTCCATACTGAGGTCACCATCTAAACATCAACATACTACTGCTCCATACTGAGGTCACCATCTAAACATCAACATACTACTGCTCCATACTGAGGTCACCATCTAAACATCAACATACTACTGCTCCATACTGAGGTCACCATCTAATGCCCAGTTGGGTTGTCCCCCGCCATTGGATCATTTTGGTACAGCCCATCCCCCTGTTGGGTTGTCCCCCGCCATTGGATCATTTTGGTACAGCCCATCCCCCTGTTGGGTTGTCCCCCGCCATTGGATCATTTTGGTACAGCCCATCCCCCTGTTCTGATTATCAGCTGTTGTTGTCAAACACACGTGGGTCTGGAAACGATTCTCTTCCTTAATACTGTGCAGTGAATTCCCACTAGATGAAAAGCCTAAATGAGTATGACATCCTGGCATTTAATGCACAATTATAGAAATGACACTTTCTGTAAAACGTTCTATTTCTGCACTCTACTATTTAACACAGCATTTCTACAGTAATAAAGTTACCCCTGTCTTCTTCCTACCTTCCCTGTGTGTGTGTGTGTGTGTGTGTGTGTGTGTGTGTGTGTGTCTCTCTCTCCAGGTAAGGCCAATGTGAATGTACAGTGGGATGAGGGTTCAGAGCAGACTGCCCCTGCTGTGCCTGTTCGCATCGTCTTCGTCTTGGTGGTCCATGGCAGAGCGTCTCGGCAGTTCCAACGCCTGTTCAAGGCCATCTACCATACCTCACACTATTACTATATACATGTAGACCAGGTACGACCATCTACCATACCTCACACTACTATTATATACATGTAGACCACTAAATCAAATCAAATCAAATTTTATTTGTCACATACACATGGTTAGCAGATGTTAATACGAGTGTAGCGAAATGCTTGCTACAGACCATCTACCATACCTCACACTACTACTATATACATGTAGACTACTACAGACCATCTACCATACCTCACACTACTACTATATACCTGTAGACTACAACAGACCATCTACCATACCTCACACTACTACTATATACATGTAGACTACTACAGACCATCTACCATACCTCACACTACTACTATATACCTGTAGACTACAACAGACCATCTACCATACCTCACACTACTACTATATACCTGTAGACTACAACAGACCATCTACCATACCTCACACTACTATTATATACATGTAGACTACTACAGACCATCTACCATACCTCACACTACTACTATATACATGTAGACCACTACAGACCATCTACCATACCTCACACTATTACTATATACATGTAGACCAGGTACGACCATCTACCATACCTCACACTACTACTATATACATGTAGACCACTACATACCATCTACCATACCTCACACTACTACTATATACATGTAGACTACTACAGACCATCTACCATACCTCACACTACTTTTATATACATGTAGACCACTACAGACCATCTACCATACCTCACACTACTACTATATACCTGTAGACCAGGAAACTAGGAAATAGTCAAGGGGTCTGAATACTTTCCGAATGCACTGTACATGTAGACCAGGTAAACATGTAGACCAGGTAAACATGCAGACCAGGTAAACATGCAGACCAGGTAAACATGTAGACCAGGTAAACATGTAGACCTGTAGACCAGGTAAACATGTAGACCAGGTAAACATGCAGACCAGGTAAACATGCAGACCAGGTAAACATGCAGACCAGGTAAACATGTAGACCAGGTAAACATGTAGACCAGGTAAACATGCAGACCAGGTAAACATGCAGACCAGGTAAACATGTAGACCAGGTACACATGCAGACCAGGTAAACATGCAGACCAGGTAAACATGTAGACCAGGTAAACATGCAGACCAGGTAAACATGCAGACCAGGTAAACATGCAGACCAGGTAAACATGTAGACCAGGTAAACATGCAGACCAGGAAAACCTGTAGACCAGGTAAACCTGTAGACCAGGTAAACATGCAGATCAGGTAAACATGCAGACCAGGTAAACCTGTAGACCAGGTAAACATGTAGACCAGGTAAACATGCAGACCAGGTAAACATGCAGACCTGTAGACCAGGTAAACATGCAGACCAGGTAAACATGCAGATCAGGTACACATGCAGACCAGGTAAACCTGTAGACCAGGTAAACATGCAGACCAGGTAAACATGTAGACCAGGTAAACATGCAGACCAGGTAAACATGCAGACCAGGTAAACATGTAGACCAGGTAAACATGCAGACCAGGTAAACATGCAGACCAGGTAAACCTGTAGACCAGGTAAACATGCAGACCAGGTAAACATGCAGACCAGGTAAACATGTAGACCAGGTAAACATGCAGACCAGGTAAACATGCAGACCAGGTAAACCTGTAGACCAGGTAAACATGCAGATCAGGTAAACATGTAGACCAGGTAAACATGCAGATCAGGTAAACATGCAGACCAGGTAAACATGCAGACCAGGTAAACATGCAGACCAGGTAAACATGCAGACCTGTAGACCAGGTAAACATGCAGATCAGGTAAACATGCAGACCAGGTAAACATGCAGACCAGGTAAACATGCAGACCTGTAGACCAGGTAAACATGCAGACCAGGTAAACATGCAGACCAGGTAAACATGCAGACCAGGTAAACATGTAGACCAGGTAAACATGCAGACCAGGTAAACATGCAGATCAGGTAAACATGCAGACCAGGTAAACATGCAGACCAGGTAAACCTGTAGACCAGGTAAACATGCAGACCAGGTAAACCTGTAGACCAGGTAAACATGCAGACCAGGTAAACCTGTAGACCAGGTAAACATGCAGACCAGGTAAACATGCAGACCAGGTAAACATGTAGACCAGGTAAACATGCAGACCAGGTAAACATGCAGACCAGGTAAACATGTAGACCAGGTAAACATGCAGACCAGGTAAACATGCAGACCAGGTAAACATGCAGACCAGGTAAACATGCAGATCAGGTAAACATGCAGACCAGGTAAACATGCAAACCAGGTAAACATGCAGACCAGGTAAACATGTAGACCAGGTAAACATGCAGACCAGGTAAACATGCAGACCAGGTAAACATGCAGATCAGGTAAACATGCAGACCAGGTAAACATGCAGACCAGGTAAACATGCAAACCAGGTAAACATGCAGATCAGGTAAACATGCAGACCAGGTAAACATGCAGACCAGGTAAACATGCAGATCAGGTAAACATGCAGACCAGATAAACATGCAGATAAACATGCAGACCTGTAGACCAGGTAAACATGCAGACCAGGTAAACATGTAGACCAGGTAAACATGCAGACCAGGTAAACATGTAGACCAGGTAAACATGCAGACCAGGTAAACATGCAGACCAGGTAAACATGCAGATCAGGTACACATGCAGACCAGGTAAACATGCAGATCAGGTAAACATGCAGATCAGGTAAACATGCAGACCAGGTAAACATGCAGACCTGTAGACCAGGTAAACATGCAGATCAGGTAAACATGCAGACCAGGTAAACATGCAGACCAGGTAAACATGCAGACCTGTAGACCAGGTAAACATGCAGACCAGGTAAACATGCAGATCAGGTAAACATGCAGATCAGGTAAACATGCAGACCAGGTAAACATGCAGACCTGTAGACCAGGTAAACATGCAGACCAGGTAAACATGCAGATCAGGTAAACATGCAGATCAGGTAAACATGCAGACCAGGTAAACCTGTAGACCAGGTAAACATGTAGACCAGGTAAACATGCAGACCAGGTAAACATGCAGATCAGGTAAACATGCAGATCAGGTAAACATGTAGACCAGGTAAACATGCAGACCTGTAGACCAGGTAAACATGCAGACCAGGTAAACATGCAGATCAGGTAAACATGCAGATCAGGTAAACATGCAGACCAGGTAAACCTGTAGACCAGGTAAACCTGTAGACCAGGTAAACATGTAGACCATGTAAACCTGTAGACCAGGTAAACCTGTAGACCAGGTAAACATGTAGACCAGGTAAACCTGTAGACCAGGTAAACCTGTAGACCAGGTAAACATGCAGACCAGGTAAACATGCAGACCTCTATTAATTTACCCACTACCTTTCTTCCCTTCCCCAGCGTTCCAACTACCTCCACAGACAGGTGGGGGCTCTAGCGAGCCAGTACTCCAACGTCCGTGTTACTTCCTGGAGGATGTCCACCATTTGGGGCGGGGCGAGCCTGCTCACCATGTACCTGCGTTGCATGGACGACCTTCTCAAGATGGCCGACTGGAATTGGGACTTCTTCATCAACCTCAGTGCAGCCGACTACCCTATCAGGTGGGCATGGAGTGCTCTGGTCAAAAGTAGTGTACTATATAGGGAATAGGGCTCATAGGTCTCCAGTCTAAAGTAGTGCACTATATAGGGAATAGGGCCCATAGGGCTCTGGTCAAAAGTAGTGTGCTATATAGGGAATAGGGCTCATAGGTCTCCAGTCTAAAGTAGTGCACTATATAGGGAATAGGGCCCATAGGGCTCTGGTCAAAAGTAGTGTGCTATATAGGGAATAGGGCTCATGGGTCTCCAGTCTAAAGTAGTGCACTATATAGGGAATAGGGCCCATAGGGCTCTGGTCAAAAGTAGTGTGCTATATAGGGAACAGGGCTTATAGGTCTCCAGTCTAAAGTAGTGCACTACATAGGGAATAGGGCCCACAAACACACACACACACACACACACACACACACACACACACACACAGAATTCCACATAATGGCGGAAGTTGGTCTGACAGAAGGTCCTGAGTCACTAAGTTCTCTCTACTTCCAACTGGATCTCTTATTGAAGTGAACCAATCCCATGAGCCCTGCGGCCCACTGGACAAAATCCATTCCCCGTCAATACCCAGTGATGACATCAGAGTTGACACGGATCCCAGCGTGCTGCGTTTGTGTGTGATCGATGAGTGGCGGACACACACATGGACACACACCACACACTTCTCATAATGTGTGTGTGTGCATGCGTGTGTGTGTCTGTATGTGTGAATATGTGTGTGTGTGTGTGTGTGTGTGTGTGTGCGTCTGTCTGTCTGTCTGTCTGTCTGTCTGTCTGTCTGTCAGCAGCTAGCAGAGACAGAGGGAAAGACTGGGATGGAGGGAGGAGGAGAGGAGGAAAAGGGAGGAGGAGAGGAAGGAAAAGGAGGAGGGGGAGGGAGGAGGAGAGGAGGAAAAGGAGGAGGAGAGGAAGGAAAAGGAGGAGGGGGAGGGAGGAGGAGAGGAGGAAAAGGAGGAGGAGAGGAAGGAAAAGGAGGAGGGGGAGGGAGGAGGAGAGGAGGAAAAGGAGGAGGGGAGGAGGGAAAGGGAGGAGGGGAGGAGGGAAAGGAGGAGGGGGAGGGAGGAGGAGAGGAGGAAAAGGGAGGAGGAGAGGAGGAAAAGGAGGAGGGGGAGGGAGGAGGAGAGGAGGAAAAGGGAAGAGGGGAGGAGGGAAAGGGAGGAGGGGAGGAAGGAAAAGGAGGAGGGGGAGGGAGGAGGAGAGGAGGAAAAGGGAAGAGGGGAGGAGGGAAAGGGAGGAGGGGAGGAAGGAAAAGGAGGAGGGGGAGGGAGGAGGAGAGGAGGAAAAGGGAAGAGGGGAGGAGGGAAAGGGAGGAGGAGAGGAGGAAAAGGAGGAGGGGGAGGGAGGAGGAGAGGAGGAAAAGGGAGGAGGAGAGGAAGGAAAAGGAGGAGGGGGAGGGAGGAGGAGAGGAGGAAAAGGGAGGAGAGGAAGGAAAAGGAGGAGGGGGAGGGAGGAGGAGAGGAGGAAAAGGGAGGAGGAGAGGAAGGAAAAGGAGGAGGGGGAGGGAGGAGGAGAGGAGGAAAAGGGAAGAGGGGAGGAGGGAAAGGGAGGAGGGGAGGAAGGAAAAGGAGGAGGGGGAGGGAGGAGGAGAGGAGGAAAAGGGAGGAGGAGAGGAGGAAAAGGGAGGAGGAGAGGAAGGAAAAGGAGGAGGGGGAGGGAGGAGGAGAGGAGGAAAAGGGAAGAGGGGAGGAGGGAAAGGGAGGAGGGGAGGAGGGAAAGGGAGGAGACACACACACACACAGAGGTTTGGATGCAGTGACATTGTGGCTTCACCTCTACTGCTTTTCAGCATAGGAAAATTCAATAGGACAGATGGCTGTGTGTGTTCATCTGTCTGTCTGTTCTTCAATTGCAGTTTCTCTCTCTTTCTCTCTCTCTCCCTCTCTCTCTCTCTCTCTCTCTCTTTAATCTCTCATTCACCATGCCATACATCTAACTAATTCTGCGTCAACTTCAGATTCACATCTGGTGTGTGTGCACGTGTGTGTGTAACCGTATCCTTATTGGCTGTCTCTGCCTAGCATGTTAGCATTGTGCTCCAGCCTTGATAAGGTACTGTAATACTTGGCTAATGTGAGTGTTAATTAGCAAGCTAATGAAAGAGGCATTAGGAAAGTGTAATTGCTTTGAGAGTTTGGGACTCATGTTCTGTTCAGATGGGAGTAGAGGATTGAGTGCTGTTAGGCGTGTGTTTTGGGGGGAGTTGGGGGCTGTTGGGTGTGTGTGTGTGTGTGTGTGTGTGTGTGTGTGTGTGTGTGTGTGTGAGGTGCTGGGACGGTACCAGAATCGCAAAAAATAAATCCACTGAAAAATGAGAACGCGAATCAGGCCAAACTCTTTGGTCCTTGTATATAAACTATAGTGTGGTATATCTTGAAAAAAAAATAATAATTGTGACTCTATTTTCTATCAATAAGTAAAATGTAATCTCAGCGACTATTTAAGCAATAAACCAAACAACATTATAGCCCCTCCCCCACTAATAACTAGTGATTCCAGGCTATTGGTAAAAACAGCTGTGAGATTCGTACTTTTTCTCTGCCACCAACATGGGAGTGAATGCATTGAAGCAGCATATTCATCTGGGATAACGTTGTAGGTTACACCGGTTAAGTATAAGAATATTTGTCGGGGGGCCTCGCGAGTGGCGCAGCGGTCTAAGGCACTCCTCACCGTGTTTGAGGCGTCACTACAGACCCGGGTTCGATCCCAGGCTGTGTAACAGCCGGCACGTGACTGGGAGAACCATAAGGTGGTGCGCAATTGGCCCACCGTCATCCGGGTTAGGGGAGGGTTTGGCCGGCTGGGATTTCCTTGTCCTATCTCACTCTAGCGTCTCCTTGTGGTTGGCCGGGTGCCTGCAAGCTGACTTCAGTCACCAGCTGGACAGTGTTACCTCCTACACATTGGTGTGGCTTTGGTGTGGCTGGCTTCTGGGTTAAGTGAGCAGTGTGTCAAGAAGCAGTGAGGCTTGGCAGGGTCATGTTTCAGAGGATTCACCTCTCCTGAGTCTGTAGGGGAGTTGCAGCGATGAGACAAGACTGTAACTACCAACTACGAAAAAAGGAAATATTATTTGCCAGGGCATATTAGTTCATTATAAATCAGATTTTTTTTTACATGGGCTGTGGGAAGCTAATCAACTTTCAAATCACGTCAACTTCAAGATTGCCGTCTTGGTTTAGCTTGGCATTAAATAAACAGCCTATTTTGCATTAATAGCCAAATATAATCTCAGCGACGGTTCAAACAATAAACCAAACAGCATTGTATCCGCGTTAGAAAACCCCCAAAATGCATTTTGTTTAGAAAGGATGCTCAAATATTCGGACTCCAGCCGAGAGCATGGGCCTCGATAAACCCTTTCATACCTACAGTGCCTGGTTAGCGTCCAAGAGGTTGATTTGGAATTTTGGCCTGTGTTGATTGGCCGTGTGACTGATTGACAGCTGTCTGCTCTCCCCAGGACCAATGAGCAGCTGGTGGGCTTCCTGACAAAGTACCGGGACATGAACTTCATCAAATCCCACGGCAGAGACAACACACGGTGAGACACATGTAGATCTGTGTGTGTGTGTTCATCTACGTTTGTGTGTGTATGTGTGTGTTCATCTGTGTGTGTGTTTGTGTGTGTGTTCATCTGCGTGTGTGTGTGTGTGTGTGTCCTTTCCAGGTTCATCCGTAAGCAGGGTCTGGACCGGCTCTTCTTCGAGTGTGACACACACATGTGGCGCCTAGGCGACCGCAAGATCCCAGAAGGCATTGCGGTGGACGGAGGTTCCGATTGGTTCCTTCTGAACCGCATGTTTGTGGATTACATCATCAACTCTGAAGATGAGCTGGTCGTCAGCATGAAGCGCTTCTACGCATACACACTGCTGCCTGCCGAGGTAACACACACACACTATGCAGTCAGCACAAACTGCACACTACTGACTATCTAACATATCCCCCCCCCCCCCCCCCCCTCTCCCTCTCCCTCTCTTTCCAGTCGTTCTTCCACACAGTGCTAGAGAACAGTGCTCACTGTGAGAGTATGGTGGACAACAACCTGCGTATCACCAACTGGAACAGGAAGCTGGGCTGTAAGTGTCAGTACAAACACATCGTAGACTGGTGCGGCTGCTCCCCCAATGACTTCAAATCTCCTGACCTGCCACGCTTTCAGGTGAGACACACACGCGTACAACGCTCGCACGCACGCACGCACGCACGCACGCACGCACGCACACACACACACACACACACACACAGTGCTGTAAATCTCAGTACATCTCTCTACCAAGGGTATGAACCCAACTAGCTTAGCTCTAGCTGGCTAACTTCTATGAACCAGACTAGTTTAGCTCTAGCTGGCTAATTTATGTGATCCAGAATAGCAATGAGACAGCTGGCTATGTCTCACTGTGGCACAGCAAATGGACAAGAATAGCTTAACGTTCACAACTAAGTGCTCCTGTCTGTACTTATAGCCTGTGGTTACTTTATTTATCTAACAACTGTTCCAGGGCCAGCGGTGGTTGAGTTCCTGATGATATTGCTGATGACTTGGCCAGAGGAAACTGATTCTGAATCAGCAGTTCTGGGTCAGTGTGTGAGCGTGTGGTTTCTGTAGTGCCTTGTAGCTAGCTGGTGGTGTGTGATTGGCAGAGTTGTTATTATAATAATGTTGGGGTTGTTGGACTGTAGAGAGGTCTTATGTAGCCCTGACCGAAGGGAAGCACACACACACACACACACACACACACACACACACACACACACACACACACACACACGGGTTCTGAGGGTTTTCATTCGATTGAGTTTCCTGGACAGTGAGGTCGTCTTTAACTCTGAACCTCCCCCAGCTGAGTGCAGCCACGCCCCCCCCCTCTACACACGCCAGACTGTGCCACAGGTTCACATGCACATAGATTCTCTCTCTCTGTCTCTAGTGTGGTAGTTGATCCTGTATTCTGT
>NC_092159.1:66707050-66717050 GCF_045791955.1 Oncorhynchus clarkii lewisi | reverse complement strand
CTCTCCCCTTTCACTCTACCATCCCTCTGTCCCCTTCTATCTCTCTCCCTCTCTCTCTCTCCCTCTCCCTCTCCCTCTCCCTCTCCCTCTCCCTCTCTCTCTCTCTCTCTCTCTCTCTCTCTCTCTCTCTCTCTCTCTCTCTCTCTCTCTCTCTCTCTCTCTCTCTCTCTCTCTCTCTCTCTCTCTCTCTCCCTCCTTCCCCCACAGCAAACGTCCAGGCCTACGTTTTTCGCCCGTAAATTTGAGGCTAGCGTGAACCAGGAGATTGTTACCCAGCTGGACAGCTTCCTGTTTGGCCCTTATCCACAGGTGGGTGGAACACACAGAGTACACACAACATACACACACACACACACACAATGTACACACACACACACACAACATACACACACAGACACACAACAAACACACACAGACACACGGTACATACACACACCGTACATACACACACAACGTACTCACACACACACACACACACAACGTACACACACACACACAGAGTACACAAACACAACACACACACAGCGTACACACACACACACACAGCGTACACACACACACACACACACACAACGTACACACACACACACAGAGTACACAAACACAACACACACACACAGCGTACACACACACACACACACACACAACGTACACACACACACACAGAGTACACAAACACAACACACACACACAGCGTACACACACACACAACGTACACACACACACACAGAGTACACAAACACAACACACACACACAGCGTACACACACAGAGTACACAAACACAACATACACACACACACAGCGTACACACCCACAGAGAACACACACACACAGAGTACACACACACAGAGAACACACACACTGCTCCCTCTCCTAAAGGAGACCCCAGGGTTCTACTATAACACTGCTCCTCCAGGAGTCCCCAGGGTTCTACTATAACACCGCTCCCTCTCCTCCAGGAGTCCCCAGGGTTCTACTATAACACCGCTCCCTCTCCTCCAGGAGTCCCCAGGGTTCTACTATAACACTGCTCCCTCTCCTCCAGGAGTCCCCAGGGTTCTACTATAACACTGCTCCCTCTCCTCCAGGAGTCCCCAGGGTTCTACTATAACACTGCTCCTCCAGGAGTCCCCGGGGTTCTACTATAACACTGCTCCTCCAGGAGTCCCCAGGGTTCTACTATAACACTGCTCCCTCTCCTCCAGGAGACCCCATGGTTCTACTATAACACTGCTCCCTCTCCTCCAGGAGTCCCCAGGGTTCTACTATAACACTGCTCCTCCAGGAGACCCCAGGGTTCTACTATAACACGGCTCCCTCTCCTCCAGGAGTCCCCAGGGTTCTACTATAACACTGCTCCTCCAGGAGACCCCAGGGTTCTACTATAACACTGCTCCCTCTCCTCCAGGAGACCCCAGGGTTCTACTATAACACTGCTCCTCCAGGAGTCCCCAGGGTTCTACTATAACACTGCTCCCTCTCCTCCAGGAGACCCCATGGTTCTACTATAACACTGCTCCCTCTCCTCCAGGAGTCCCCACAGGGTTCTAATATAACACTGATTCCTCTCCTCCAGGAGTCCCCAGGGTTCTACTATAACACTGATTCCTCTCCTCCAGGAGACCCCAGGGCTCCAGTCGTACTGGGAGAATGTGTACGATGAGACGGACAGCGTTGCCAGCCTATCAGACAGCCAGCTCACTCACTACCACGCCTTCACACGCATGGGCCTATCACGGGCCGCCACGTCACTGCAGGGTCACCCTGACAACAACAGCTGCAGGTCAGTCCGGAAGAGGTGTGTGTGTGTGTGTGTGTGTGTACGTCATGTGTGTGAATAACTGAATTCCAAACCAACCCCTAACACCCCCCCCCCCACCCACCCACCCATACACACTGGTAGAACGGAAAGGATTGGATAGGGCCCCGTGCCCCCTACCCCCTACCCACTGCCCCCTAGACAGTTGTAGAGAGTGGAGAAGGTTTGGAAAGGTTTAGAAATATGGCAAAAATCCCAGCTAGTTTTTCAGAGGGTACGGAGAGAAAACATCACCACATTGCTTGTTATTCCTCACTGTCTACCTGCTGTCTGCACGTTGTCACGTTAGAATAGTACAGGAGCCTCAGAAGGTATTCTCACCTCAGGGATTTCACCATGAGGCCAATGGTGACTTTAAAACAGTTACAGAGTTTAATGGCTGTGATAGGAGAAAACTGAGGATGGATCAACAACGTTGTCGCTACTCCACAATACTAACCTAACTGTCAGAGTTTAATGGCTGTGATAGGAGCAAACTGAGGATGGATCAACAACGTTGTCGTTACTCCACAATACTAACCTAAATGACAGAGTGAAAAGAAGGAAGAATGTACAGATTAAAAACATTCCAAAACATAAATCCTGTTTGTAACACGGCCCTAAGTAATACTGCTAAAAATGTGGCAATGAAATTAACTTTTTGTCCTGAATACAAAATGTTATGTTTGGGGCAAATCCAACACATCACTGAGTACCACTCTTCATATTTTCAAGCATGGTGATGGGTCCATCATGTTATGAGAATGCTTGTCATCGGCAAGGACTAGGGAGTTTTTTAGGATAAAAAGGAACGGAATAGAGATAAGCACAGGCAAAGTCCTAGAGGAAAACCTGGTTCAGTCTGCTTTCCAACAGACACTGGGAGATGAATTCACCTTTCAGCAGGACAATAACCCAAAACACAAGGCCAAATAAACACTGGAGTTTTGCTCACCAACTGATGCATGAGTGAATGATCCTGAGTGGCTTAGTTACAGTTTTGACTTAAATCTACTTGAAAATCTAATGGCAAGACCTGAAAATGGCTGTCTAGCAATGATCAACAACCAATTGACAGTTTAAAGAATTAAAAAAAAATTAAAAAGTGCCAATATTGTATAATCCAGGCGTGTAAAGACCCAGAAACACTCACAGCTGTAAACGCTGCCAAAGGTGCTTCAACAACTTATATGGAGTGTGAATACGTATGTAAATGAGATATCTATTTCATATTCAATACATTTTCTAACATTTCTGAAAACATGTTTTCACTCTGTCATTATTGGATATTTAATACATTTTGAATTCATTCCCAAAAATGTGGAATAAGTCCAAATGTATTAATACCTTCGGAAGGCTCTGTACCTTTCAAGATCCTCTCAGGTCTCCACATGCACCTAAACCAGTGTTTCTTAACCCTGGGTCCTGTCCAGAATCAACTCCTAGCCCCTAAACCCTAGGCCCTGTCCAGAATCAACTCCTAGCCCCTAAACCCTAGGCCCTGTCCAGAATCAACTCCTAGCACCTAAACCCTAGGTCCTGTCCAGAATCAACTCCTAGCCCCTAAACCCTAGGCCCTGTCCAGAATCAACTCCTAGCACCTAAACCAGTGTTTCTTAACCCTGGTCCTGCATGGGGACTCAAACCAGGTTCACATTGTAGTGTTTTGCTATAGAAGTAGACACCTTATTCCACCAAATCAACACATCAGACATCAAACCTTTGGTTAGCAGGATCAGGGGGCAAAAACTACAATGTGCACCCCTTTAGGTTCCCATACAGGACCGGGATGAAGAAATACTGGTGTAGGGGCTAGGGGTTGATTCTGGACAGGGCCCAGGGTTTAAGGGCTAGGAGTTGATTCTGGACAGGGCCTAGGGTTTAGGGGCTAGGGGTTGATTCTGGACAGGGCCCAGGGTTTAGGGGCTAGGGGTTGATTCTGGACAGGACCCAGGGTTTAGGGGCTAGGGGTTGATTCTGGACAGGGCCCAGGGTTTAGGGGCTATGGGTTGATTCTGGACAGGACCTATGGTGTGGGGGCTAGGGGTTGATTCTGGACAGGGCCTAGGGTTTAGGGGCTAGGGGTTGATTCTGGACAGGACCTAGGGTTTAGTGGTTAGGGGTTGATTCTGGACAGGACCTAGGGTTTAGGGGCTAGGGGTTGATTCTGGACAGGACCCAGGGTTTAGGGGCTCATCATTACCAGACTAGGAGCTAGGTTTTATCTAGCAGAGACCAGATCTCATCATTACCAGGCTAGGAGCTAGGTTTTATCTAGCGGAGGAGACCAGATCTCATCATTACCAGGCTAGGAGCTAGGTTTTATCTAGCGGAGGAGACCAGATCTCACAAATACCAGGCTAGGAGCTAGGTTTTATCTACCGGAGGAGACCAGATCTCACCATTACCAGGCTAGGAGCTAGGTTTTATCTAGCGGAGGAGACCAGATCTCATCATTACCAGGCTAGGAGCTAGGTTTTATCTAGCGGAGGAGACCAGATCTCATCATTACCAGGCTAGGAGCTAGGTTTTATCTAGCGGAGGAGACCAGATCTCATCATTACCAGGCTAGGAGCTAGGTTTTATCTAGCGGAGGAGACCAGATCTCACCATTACCAGGCTAGGAGTTAGGTTTTATCTAGCAGAGACCAGATCTCATCATTACCAGGCTAGGAGCTAGGTTTTATCTAGCAGAGACCAGATCTCATCATTACCAGGCTAGGAGCTAGGTTTTAACTAGCAGAGTCTGTCTGCCTTTCTATCTATCTGTCTGTCTGCCTTCCTTTCTGTCTGTCTGCCTTCCTTTCTGACTGTCTGTCTGCCTTTCAATCTGTCTGTCTGCTGTTTGTGTGTCTGCCTGACTGTGTTTCTGTCTGTCTGTCTGTCTGTCTGTCTGTCTGTCTGTCTGTCTGTCTGTCTGTCTGTCTGTCTGTCTGTCTGTCTGTCTGTCTGTCTGTCTGCATAGGTGTGTCTGTCTGTGTGTGCGTGTGTGTGTGCGTGTGCGTGTGTGTGTGTGTGTGTGTGTGTATGGGTATGTTGCAAGAGTTCCAAATCAAATATGGAGAATAACTTGTTACATTTAGACAAACAGGCCTCAGTCTCTCAGACTGGCTTTTTCCAGCCATGTAAGTCAGGGGGGGGGACGGTGTGTGTGTGTGTGTGTGTGCAGGTTATGGGGTGGAGTGTGTACACAAGCACAAGGAGACACTTGTTGCTGGTTGGGTGTGTATCAGAAGTGGGGGGACAAGATGTGTGTGTGGGGGGGGGGGTTGAGAGTAGAGTGATCTCTCTGTTCCTCACCAGCTCCTGTGACTGAAGCCCAGTTTGTTCTGACGTGTGTTTGAGTACCATCGAGTGGGTATGACTGTGTCTGTGGACATTTCTAATCAAATCAAACTTTATTTGCCACACGCGCCGAATACAACAAGTGTAGACCTTACAGTGAAATGCTTTACTTACAAGCCCTTAACCAACAGTGTAGACCTTACAGTGAAATGCTTTACTGACAAGCCCTTAACCAACAGTGTAGACCTCACAGTGAAATGCTTTACTGACAAGCCCTTAACCAACAGTGTAGACCTCACAGTGAAATGCTTACTGACAAGCCCTTAACCAACAGTGTAGACCTCACAGTGAAATGCTTTACTGACAAGCCCTTAACCAACAGTGTAGACCTCACAGTGAAATGCTTACTGACAAGCCCTTAACCAACAGTGTAGACCTTACAGTGAAATGCTTTACTGACAAGCCCTTAACCAACAGTGTAGACCTCACAGTGAAATGCTTTACTGACAAGCCCTTAACCAACAGTGTAGACCTTACAGTGAAATGCTTTACTGACAAGCCCTTAACCAACAGTGTAGACCTCACAGTGAAATGCTTTACTGACAAGCCCTTAACCAACAGTGTAGACCTCACAGTGAAATGCTTTACTGACAAGCCCTTAACCAACAGTGTAGACCTTACAGTGAAATGCTGACTGACAAGCCCTTAACCAACAGTGTAGACCTTACAGTGAAATGCTTTACTGACAAGCCCTTAACCAACAGTGTAGACCTTACAGTGAAATGCTGACTGACAAGCCCTTAACCAACAGTGTAGACCTTACAGTGAAATGCTGACTGACAAGCCCTTAACCAACAGTGTAGACCTTACAGTGAAATGCTGACTGACAAGCCCTTAACCAACAGTGTAGACCTTACAGTGAAATGCTGACTTACAAGCCCTTAACCAACAGTGTAGACCTCACAGTGAAATGCTTACTGACAAGCCCTTAACCAACAGTGCAGTTCAACGAAGGGGGCACCGGTACTGAGTCAGTGTGGAGGTTATATACAGGGGGTACCGGTACCAAGTCAGTGTGGAGGTTACATACAGGGGTACCGGTACTGAGTCAGTGTGGAGGTTACATACAGGGGTACCGGTACTGAGTCAGTGTGGAGGTTATATACAGGGGGTACCGGTACTGAGTCAGTGTGGAGGCTATATACAGGGGGCACTGGTACTGAGTCAGTGTGGAGGCTATATACAGGGGGTACCGGTACTGAGTCAGTGTGGGGGCTATATACAGGGGGCACCGGTACTGAGTCAGTGTGGAGGCTATATACAGGGGGTACCGGTACTGAGTCAGTGTGGAGGCTATATACAGGGGGTACCGGTACTGAGTCAGTGTGGAGGTTATATACAGGGGGTACCGGTACTGAGTCAGTGTGGAGGCTATATACAGGGGGTACCGGTACTGAGTCAGTGTGGAGGTTATATACAGGGGATACCGGTACTGAGTCAGTGTGGAGGCTTTATACAGAGGGTACCGGTACTGAGTCAGTGTAGAGGTTATATACATGGGGTACCGGTACCGAGTCAGTATGGAGGCTATATACAGGAGGTACCGGTACCGAGTCAGTGTGGAGGTTATATACAGGGGGTACCGGTACTGAGTCAGTGTGGAGGTTATATACAGGGGGTACCGGTACTGAGTCAGTGTGGAGGTTATATACAGGGGGTACCAGTACTGAGTCAGTGTGGAGGTTATGTACAGGGGGTACCGGTACTGAGTCAGTGTGGAGGTTATATACAGGGGGTACCGGTACTGAGTCAGTGTGGAGGTTATATACAGGGGGTACCGGTACTGAGTCAGTGTGGAGGTTATATACAGGGGGTACCGGTACTGAGTCAGTGTGGAGGTTATATACAGGGGGTACCGGTACAGAGTCAGTGTGGAGGTTATATACAGGGGGTACCGGTACTGAGTCAGTGTGGAGGTTATATACAGGGGGTACTGGTACAGAGTCAGTGTGGAGGTTATATACAGGGGGTACCGGTACTGAGTCAGTGTGGAGGTTATATACAGGGGGTACCGGTACAGAGTCAGTGTGGAGGTTATATACAGGGGGTACTGGTACAGAGTCAGTGTGGAGGTTATATACAGGGGGTACCGGTACAGAGTCAGTGTGGAGGTTATATACAGGGGGTACCGGTACAGAGTCAGTGTGGAGGTTATATACAGGGGGTACCGGTACAGAGTCAGTGTGGAGGTTATATACAGGGGGTACCGGTACAGAGTCAGTGTGGAGGTTATATACAGGGGGTACCGGTACTGAGTCAGTGTGGAGGTTATATACAGGGGGTACTGGTACAGAGTCAGTGTGGAGGTTATATACAGGGGGTACCGGTACTGAGTCAGTGTGGAGGTTATATACAGGGGGTACCGGTACAGAGTCAGTGTGGAGGTTATATACAGGGGGTACTGGTACAGAGTCAGTGTGGAGGTTATATACAGGGGGTACCGGTACAGAGTCAGTGTGGAGGTTATATACAGGGGGTACCGGTACAGAGTCAGTGTGGAGGTTATATACAGGGGGTACCGGTACAGAGTCAGTGTGGAGGTTATATACAGGGGGTACCGGTACTGAGTCAGTGTGGAGGTTATATACAGGGGGTACCGGTACTGAGTCAGTGTGGAGGCTATATACAGGGGGTACCGGTACTGAGTCAGTGTGGAGGTTATATACAGGGGGCACCGGTACTGAGTCAGTGTGCGGGGGTACAGGTCATTTGTACATGTAGGTGGGGGCGAAGTGACATTTCCGTGGATGGCTGTACATTTGAGTGTGTATTTGTGTGTAATTGTACTGTGTATGTGTATATTTGGGGTTTCCCAGGTATATCCCCAGGGGCCACCCGGTGTCTGTCCATTTGTACTTCCTGTCAGACGTGTTCCAAGGCTACCTGGTTCGTCAACATGCTAGTAACCTAGCAACCAGCCAGCTAGAGACCCTAGAGACTTGGGTCTCCCATAGCAACCACTTCACCCTGGCCCCGGCAACCAACACACTCAACAGACTACAGTTTGCAGAGGTGAGACATGCACACACACCCGCACACATACACTTTAAATGTAACCTATCCCTGATCCCTGGTACCTGGGAGAGAGAGAGAGAGATGGTGGTTCTGTCCCCGCTGAAACAGGCTTTGGTACCTGAGAGAGAGAGAGAGATGGTGGTTCTGTCCCCACTGAAACAGGCTCTGAGTCACTATTTGTTCAGTGTCTTTATTGTCAGGTTGCTGCTGCCCCCTGGGGATGACATGTGGTACTGGATGTGTCCTGTCACGCTGTCGCTGGAACACTAATTTAATTACCATTTGTTAATTAACAGGGAAGTCGTTAAAAAAAATCAAGTAGTGCACAGGCTGCCATTCAGGGGACTTAGACTCCACCTGGTTATCCTGCTGGAAATCCTTCACACGATTCTCTCTCTCTCTCTCTACAGTATCTCTGTTTTCATTCAAATCAACCCTCTGTTTCTTGATCTCTCTCAATATCTCTCTCTTTCTCTGTCCTCCCTCTCCTCCCCTCAGGTGGGTACAGACTGGGACGCCAAAGAGAGAATCTTCAGGAACTTCGGAAGCCTCCTGGGCCCCACGGAGGAGCCGGTTGCCATGCAACGCTGGGGCCGGGGACAGAACGTCACGGTAACCGTGGTCTGGGTGGACCCCACCAACGTCATAGCCGCCACGTACGACATCCTGGTGGACGGCGGGACAGAGTCCACACACTACCGGCCCCCGTTAACCGTGCCGTTACGACCCGGCGTGTGGACGCTGCGTGTGTTGCATCACTGGAACCTGCTGGCCTCCACCAGCTTTGTGGTTTCACCTCTGGAGCACCACGGCCAGCAGCCTATACGCCAGGGTAAACACACACAACACACACACACACACACACACACACACACTGGACTGAGGACTAGAACCTGGACACCTCGACATCACCTGGAACAAACTAATACACACCAAACCACACACATTCACAACCTATACGCCAGGGTAAACACACACACCAAACCACACACACACACACATTCACAGCCTATCCTGTAACACCTATATGGAATTTAAATAATTGGTATCTCCCTTTCGCCCCTCCCCTGTCTCCTCCCCTTCCTTCCTTCCTTCCTTCCTTCCTTCCTTCCTTCCTTCCTTCCTTCCTTCCTTCCTTCCTTCCTTCCTTCCTTCCTTACCCCCCACCCCTCCTCTCCTTCCTTCCTTCCTTCCTCCCCCCCACCCTTCCTTCCTTCCTTCCTTCCTTCCCCCCCCACCCCTCCTCTCCTTCCTTCCTTCCTTCCTCCCCCCCACCCCTCCTCTCCTTCCTTCCTCCCCCCCCCCCACCCCTCCTCTCCTCTCCTCTCCTCTCCTCTCCTCTCCTCTCCTTCCTTCCTTCCTTCCTTCCCCCCCCCCACCCCTCCTCTCCTTCCTTCCTTCCTTCCTCCCCCCCACCCCTCCTCTCCTTCCTCCCCCCCCCCACCCCTCCTCTCCTTCCTTCCCCCCCCACCCCTCCTCCCTCTCTCTCTAGAAGACACAGTGAAGCTCCACAGCGGGCCGGTCCGTAACTCCTACATGGATCAGAGTTTCCACGGCCTCAACCCCATCCTCAACCTCCCAGTGCACCTGGGACAGGTGGAGGAGGCGGAGTTTAAAGCATCACTGACAGGGGCGGAGCTCCAGAGCTGGGTGGACCATCTCCTGGCAGGGGTGTGGTCTGCAGCGGACGTGTGTTCTCAGGGTCCTAGCTCCTGTCCCGTTATGCAGCGGTGTCGGGAGACGGGATGGAGCGCGCTCAGTCCCGACCCCAAGTCTGATCTGGGTCCCCCCAGAGGGAACGGACGGATTAGGTAGCACCGTCGCCACGGCTACTGCTACAG
>NC_092159.1:66664550-66704550 GCF_045791955.1 Oncorhynchus clarkii lewisi | reverse complement strand
TGTGTGAATGTGTGTGTGTGTGTGTGTGTGTGTGAATGTGTGTGTGTGTGTGTGTGTGTGTGTGTGTGTGTGTGTGTGTGTGTGTGTGTGTGTGTGTGTGTGTGTGTGTGTGTGTGTGTGCGTGCGTGCGTGTGTGTGTGTGTGAATGTGTGTGTGTGTGTGTGTGTGTGTGTGTGTGAATGTGTGTGTGTGTGTGTGTGAATGTGTGTGTGTGTGTGTGTGTGTGTGTGTGTGAATGTGTGTGTGTGTGTGTGAATGTGTGTGTGTGTGTGTGTGTGTGTGTGTGTGTGTGTGTGTGTGTGTGTGTGTGTGTGTGTGTGTGTGTGTGTGTGTGTGCGTGCGTGCGTGCGTGCGTGCGTGCGTGCGTGTGTGGGTTTTCTTCAGTGCCATGTCTGTATCTCTGCAGGTTATCGTGTGAGAGAGAGACCAGACCTCAGCTCTGCTGGATCACAAAGGGGGTGCATCACGATAACATCTCCTTTCTCCTGAAGTGTACACTCGTTCACTACTTCCCACAAATCTAAAAGCATTGGATTGGGAGAGCCGTAGTGGGAGTTTCCACCATGTTTCTGATACCAGTCATTTCCTTTTCAACCAGTGACAGGAAGTGAAGACACGGTGGAGGAAGGAGAGATAATTGGCATGTACAGTAGCCAGGGATGGTATTCATCTCCCTGTTTATCCTGTAGAACTCTCTACCCTTCATGTGCTTTACATGTGACAGAGTACAATTCTAAGTTAACTATTTATTCAAGTTTATATTATATTAATGAAATAGTTTTTTGTTGTTGTCAATGACTGATGTTTACATTTGGCATCCTATTCCCTACATACTGTCTATGGACGCTGGTCAAAAGTAGTAGGGAATATGATGCTGTTTGAGGCGATCATGCTGGGGGGGGGCAGAGAACCTGCTGTCTTGATTTCCAAAGACCCTCAACCCCCTGTTGTCATGACATCAGACATGTTGTTCTGTTCGGGGCTCCATCTCAATACTCTAAAGAGGCTTGTCTTCCCCTCTCCTCTTGCTTCCTCCAGGAAAGGAGCTTAATAACAGGGATACATAGGCAATGAGACCTGCTAGCATGCTAGCAGATAGCGCAACGCCTGGAAGTCTATGGGTAACGCTAGTTAGCATCGGTTCGCAAAACTACCTGCAGCACACCATGTGTGTCTTGGAGTCCTTCTTGGGTGGGCAGAGCTGACACCTCTTCCTCTTACTTGCCCCGGTGGCGGGGGCAGCGAGTGGGGCAGCGGGTGTGCAGCGTGCTCAAAAGTAGCACGTTCTTGTTTCTCTTTGCCAGGTAGGACACCAGAGTGGTGGTGGGCGTGAAACCTGGAGGACAGGACCTGTCTGCCCCTGGACTCGAGCAGCGCGGGTGGGAGCTCGGCCTTGTTCTTTCTCACCGTGCCCACCATGGTGAGGTTCCTCTCGAGGAGCCGCTGGCCCAGTTCGTAGGAGGTGAAGAAGTTGTCGCAGTTGACGTTGCGACTGCTCAGTCCCGTTGTCAGATCGAGGACAACGCGCATCCCCTGGTTCTTCTCGGGGCCTCCGCTGGCCGCCTTGCTGGTGTACACTTGCATCTTCCAAGCGTAGCTGGACTTGGCATCGCAGGCCACCCACGACTTGATGCCTTATTTCGCCGGCTTGCTGGGGATGTACTGACGGAAAGGACAGCAGCCTTTTGGAAAGTTGCTCGTCCACCGTCACGTCGGGCCCCGGGTTGTAGAGGGCCGGCAGCCGCGCCTCCCACAGGTCCCGGACCTCCCGTATGGCTGCGAGTTTGTCCGTGGCGAGTCTGGCGGGTCTCGACTGGCGGTCGTTGAATCGCAGCAGCCTCGAGTACCTGTGAAAGACCTTGAGCGGCATGGTGGCTCGGAACACGGTCCTGCCGCTCTCTGCATCCCACAGGCTTGCCGCGGCCTCGCCTCGGGACCTGTAGACGCCCGCTAGGATCAGCAGCCCTACGTAGGCGCGCAGATCCGTGGCGTCCATGGGTCGCCAGCCGTCGCCGTATTTTCTGGCCCCGTGCAGGTTCGTCATTTCCACAATTATCCTTTCTATCGCCGGTGTGACAAAAAGGTGGAAGGCAGACTCGATGTCGCGGGCCTGGGTCGCGGCATAGGCCGTGGGGCCCGGAGTCTGGTCCGGCCCGGCGTGGCAGATTGTGAGGGCCCCGCGGTGGTGGCCGTAGGCCACGGGGGACCACTTGATTTTGCCATTTTTCGACAGCAACGGCGTCTCCCGTTGGTCCGGGGCCGAGGAGATCTCTTCCTCGCGTCGGTCCTCGGGCGCTTCCTCGGGCGCTTCCTCAGAAGAGGGAGAAGAAGCATCGTCGACCTCGCGGCGCTCGGGGTTGTATTCCTCCCCGTCTTCGTCTTCCGAAACCTCTTCCTCCTCCTCCTGGCAATCTGAGTCTTCTTGGTCCACGCTGGACAAGATCTGTTCTAGAACCTGCGCGGCCGTAAAACATACAGCCATGGCCGCTCGGCTCCACTGATCGGGTCCGCTGAACGGTGGGGAAGAGGGCACTTGGCACGGGTGGGGAGCCGGTCACTTTGTGTGTGTGTGTGTGTGTGTGTGTGAATGCCGCTGACAATATTAGTATCCTCTCTACGTAGGGCCGGCCGGCCGGCTTATGCGGGAGACCGAGACCCGAAAATGCATGAGGCTCGCTTGCGCGCTTGTGTGTAGCCGTGTGCAGTTGACCCACCCCACCACTCGGCTGCTCTCTAGCACACAGCGAAGCACGTATGGACCTGTGTAGCGGCTGGCTGGGTCGCTCTGACCCACGAGCGCAGAGCGCAGAGCGCAGAGCGGGGGGAGCCGGGCACAACCTCGCCACACTCGCAGACACTCTACAGAGCACAGAGCGCGAGCCCTGGATACACAGGGCCTGGGTCGCTCTGACCCACGAGCGCAGAGAGCAGAGCACAACTATAACACTTGGCTGCTCTCTAGCACACAGCGGGGCATGTCCGGACCTGTGTAGTGGCTGGCTGGGTCCCTCTGACCCAAGAGCGCAGAGCGGGGAGCCAGGCACAGCCTTGCCACACTCGCAGACACTCTACTACACTCAACGGCACACGCCTCGCCAGTGGCTGGCAGGTTCGCTCTGACCCGTGAGCGCAGAGAGCAGAGCGGGGGAGCCGGGCACAATCTCGCCACACTCGCAGACTCTCTACTACACTCAACGGCACACACCTCGCCAGTGGCTGGCAGGTTCGCTCTGACCCGTGAGTGCAGAGAGCAGAGCGCAGAGCGGGGGAGCCGGGCACAACCTCGCCACACTCGCAGACTCTCTACTACACTCAACGGCACACGCCTCGCCAGTGGCTGGCAGGTTCGCTCTGACCCGTGAGCGCAGAGAGCAGAGCGCAGAGCGGGGGAGCCGGGCACAACCTCGCCACACTCGCAGACTCTCTACTACACTCAACGGCACACGCCTCGCCAGTGGCTGGCACAGTCGCTCTGACTCGCCAGCGCAGAGCGGGAGCCCTGGAAACACAGGGCCTGGGTCGCTCTGACCCGCGAGCACAGAAAGGGGAGCCCTCCACACACAGGACCTGGGTCACCCTGACCCCAGGACCACGGGAGGGTTAAGGAAAAGAAGTGAGGAGAGGAGCTTGAGGAGAGGAGGCGAGGAAGCCTCTGTAGACTATTGAGATGCAACCCTATGACTGTGGTCTACTGCCACCCACAGGCTACATCCCAAATGGAATCCTATTCTATATATACTACTGTTGACCTGAAAACTATGGGCCCTTTTCCCTATATTGTACATTACTTGACCAGAGTCCTACCTTGTACAGTCAGTAGCCGGTTAGACAGTCAGTAACATTATAGACAGGATCACTGGGTCTGGATGTAACATTATAGACAGGATCACTGGGTCTGGATGTAACATAGACAGGATCACTGGGTCTGAATGTTACATTATAGACAGGATCACTGGGTCTGGATGTAACAGACAGGATCACTGGGTCTGGATGTAACAGACAGGATCACTGGGTCTGGATGTAACAGACAGGATCACTGGGTCTGGATGTAACAGACAGGATCACTGGGTCTGGATGTAACAGACAGGATCACTGGGTCTGGATGTAACATTATAGACAGGATCACTGGGTCTGGATGTTACATTATAGACAGGATCACTGGGTCTGGATGTTACATTATAGACAGGATCACTGGGTCTGGATGTTACATTATAGACAGGATCACTGGGTCTGGATGTGACAGACAGGATCACTGGGTCTGGATGTAACAGACAGGATCACTGGGTCTGGATGTAACAGACAGGATCACTGGGTCTGGATGTAACATAGACAGGATCACTGGGTCTGGATGTAACAGACAGGATCACTGGGTCTAGATGTAACAGACAGGATCACTGGGTCTGGATGTAACATTATAGACAGGATCACTGGGTCTGGCTGTAACAGACAGGATCACTGGGTCTGGATGTAACAGACAGGATCACTGGGTCTAGATGTAACAGACAGGATCACTGGGTCTGGATGTAACATTATAGACAGGATCACTGGGTCTGGATGTAACACATGTACAGTCAGCGATGTCACATGACCTTTAAAAGGCCTTGATCTTCTCACTTTTGACCTCAAGAGTATACATGGCTACGATTGGCAAAACCCCAAAGAACATTGAGCCAGTGAGACGTCTGGTCCTGAGGCACCCTCTCCGCAGGGCGGGGCCAACAAGCAGGCCAGGCTGTCTGGTTTCAACACACCCTAAAAGGCCTTTCACTGCTGGGACCAACCGACATGGCTAACCTTCAATGAAATACGCTCTTGTGTGATGAGCAACCTTGCTTGGGCTTTAGCTCAACAGGCTAACACAGTTTTGCAGCGCACAGTCGACCCAGGTTCAAACCCACACTGACCTCAGAAAAAAACACTGTTGCTTAGTTACCTCGTGTCCATGGGAACGATTCAACTTTTAATTTACAGTTTCAGTCGCAGACATTTTTAAAAGGTAGACTGAGCTAAATGACGTTACGCCACGAGCAGCACCCGCAGATATTGAGATGAGCGAGATGCAACACTTCTCTCTCTCACACCAGTCACACACAGTATCTGCGCATGTGCACAGGTTTGCTTCACGCTGTTCACAGCCCGGTAGCCAGGGGACCAAAACAGCGGACAAGTTGAGCATCACGCTTCAACACTCTCAAGTTTGAGCCGCTATGCCGTTTACTTTCTGCATGTACGTCGTCATATTGCTGAGTCTACCTTTAAATTAAACGTATTTAATAAAATATTCCACAGATGTTTTTTATGATGTACAATAGCTATTTTAGTATGAATTATTTAAAAAAATAAAAATACAAAAAATGTAAATAAATATGTATTTTGTGACGTTATATGTTTTTTAAAGTACAGTTTATAACATTAAGTTATGGAAAAGTGTCTAACAGAATGGAAGGAGAAAAGGGCTTTATATTAGTTCCAATGGCTCCATATTCCCTATATAGTACACTACTGTTGACCAGGGCCTATAGGGCCCTATTCCCTATATAGTACCCTACTGTTGACCAGGGCCCTGCGGGCCCTATTCCCTATATAGTACACTACTGTTGACCAGGGCCTATAGGGCCCTATTCCCTATATAGTACCCTACTGTTCACCAGGACGTATAGGGCTCTGATTGAAAGTACTATGCTGTATAGGGAATCATTTGGGTTCGCAGACTCAGTACTACAAGTCACGTGACTGTTTTAAAGAGCCCTGTAAGATGTTATGATAACGTTGTGACTATGTTGTCTGGCCGTTATGATAGTGGTGACATGACATCAGCTCAACGTTGGTTAGCCTCTCTTTCTTTCTCTCAGTAATGTTTTTGCTCTACAGTCTCTACATCGCTCTACTCTCCTTTGCTCTTCCTTTCTGCACTCTCCCCTCTCTCTTCCTCCCCCTCCTCTCTTTGCCACCCACACCCTCCCTCTTTCTCTGATGGGGTGGTGGGCTGTGCCTTAGCTGTTCTCCTGTCTAAGGGCTCTAATTCAATCTATGTCGCTGAAGTTCAGCGTTACAGTGCGATTGAAATGTAAAGGCTATGTTCGTTAGCTGAGACTGCATTCCCGGTAAATTCTGCACATGTTGGCTCAATCAGGAAATGATCTTCACGTTTCTATGGAGCAATCTGTAAGGCTTCGGCTTCAGACTGACTAGAGCCCTCAGGGTTTGGGATTCAATCAAAGACGCATTCCGTCTGCGGAGAAAGCATTTGTGGTAAACGCTACGAATGTTTTGGCTCAACCGTAATTTACCTGTAAAAGTTCAAGTGCAGTGAGCTTGTGGACAACGCGGCCGGAGTTCATTCTCAACCTTCTGTCTGTGACAAACAAACACTTCTGATGTTATTGATGCCTTCTGGATTCACTTGTGGTTTGTGTCTACATTTTGAAATAAATTAAGGAAATAAGACCGTTTGTCATCTTGATTTCAGTCAGTCAGCCAGTCAGTCAGCCAATCAGTGAGTCAGTTATTTAATCAGTCAGTCAGCCAATCAGTGAGCCAGTCAGCCAATCAGTGAGTCAGTTATTTAATCAGTCAGTCAGCCAATCAGTGAGTCAGTTATTTAAATCAGTCAGTAAGTCAGTTATTTAATCAGCCAGTCAGTTATGTAATCAGTCAGCCAGTCAGTTATTTAATCAGCCAGTCAGTTATGTAATCAGCCAGCCAGTCAGTTATTTAATCAGCCAGTCAGTTATGTAATCAGTCAGCCAGTCAGTTATTTAATCAGACAGTCAGTTATTTAGTCAGTCAGACAGTCAGTCATTTAATCAGTCAGACAGTCAGTCAGTTATTTAATCAGCCAGTCAGTTATGTAATCAGCCAGCCAGTCAGTTAATCAGCCAGTCAGTTATGTAATCAGTCAGCCAGTCAGTCAGTTATTTAATCAGCCAGTCAGTTATGTAATCAGCCAGCCAGTCAGTTATTTAATCAGCCAGTCAGTTATGTAATCAGCCAGCCAGTCAGTTATTTAATCAGCCAGTCAGTCAGTTATTTAATCAGCCAGCCAGTCAGTTATTTAATCAGTCAGTCAGACAGTCAGTTATGTAATCAGCCAGTCAGTTATTTAATCAGCCAGTCAGTTATTTAATCAGTCAGCCAGTCAGTTATTTAATCAGCCAGTCAGTTATTTAATCAGCCAGTCAGTTATTTAATCAGACAGTCAGTTATTTAATCAGTCAGTCAGTTATTTAATCAGACAGTCAGACAGTCAGTTATTTAATCAGTCAGTCAGTTAGTCCTTTTCTTATGTCGTGTTGAGTCTCTACATCTCGTTCACCCAACCAGACAATGTTTCAAGATAACAGGTTTGTTCTGACATCAAGTTGACATGTTCACACGAGCACCAAGGCAGGCACACACACACACACACACACACACACGCACACACACACACACACACACACACACACACACACACACACACACACACACTGAATGGGTGACTCCACTGTGTAGACGGACATGTTGGTCCTTTGAAGAGCTCTCACCAGTGTCTCCTATACACCTGTCAGTTAAGACTATGATCACAGGACAGATGAAAGGATTTTAACTTCAAAGAGGGCGAGCCACAACCGGTCACTGGTCTTAGGGAGAGAGAACACATGCAGAAATACTCCTTCCCTCCTGAAGTGTACACTCCTTCCCACACATCTAAATGACAAATGGGCTAGTGGGAGTTTCCACTATGTTTCTGATACCAGTCATCTCCTTTCAAACCAGGGAAGTGAACAAGTGCACACTTCAGGAGATGTTATTGGGACGGACGACAGGAGGGACGGACGCTGCCTCACTAACTCATTCACTAGGGGAACAAGAGGTCTGAGCGCACGCACGCACACACACACACACACAGTGACTAGTGTAAACTCTGATGTGGTAGTCTGTGGTAGACAAGGCTCACATCACTGTCTGTCATTATCATCTTTTCAGGAGCAAGCTAATGGTACACTACTTCTAGTGGGACCACACCCTTTACTAGACTCCTAGTGGAGGACACACCCTTTACTAGACTCCTAGTGGGACCACACCCTTTACTAGACTCCTAGTGGGGGACACACCCTTTACTAGACTGCTAGTGGGACCACACCCTTCGCTAGACTCCTAGTGGGACCACACCCTTCGCTAGACTCCTAGTGGGACCACACCCTTCGCTAGACTCCTAGTGGGACCACACCCTTCGCTAGACTCCTAGTGGGACCACACCCTTCGCTAGACTCCTAGTGGGACCACACCCTTTACTAGACTACTAGTGGGGGACACACCCTTTACTAGACTCCTAGTGGGGCCACACCCTTCGCTAGACTCCTAGTGGGACCACACCCTTTACTAGACTCCTAGTGGGACCACACCCTTTACTAGACTCCTAGTGGGACCACACCCTTTACTAGACTCCTAGTGGGACCACACCCTTTACTAGACTCCTAGTGGGACCACACCCTTTACTAGACTCCTAGTGGGACTACACCCTTTACTAGACTCCTAGTGGGACCACACCCTTTACTAGACTCCTAGTGGGACCACACCCTTTACTAGACTCCTAGTGGGACCACACCCTTTACTAGACTCCTATTGGGGGGGGGGGGGGGACACACACACCCTTTACTAGACTCCTAGTGGGGGGACACACCCTTTACTAGACTCCTAGTGGGACCACACCCTTTACTAGACTCCTAGTGGGACCACACCCTTTACTAGAATCCTAGTGGGGGGACACACCCTTTACTAGACTCCTAGTGGGGGAGGCACACCCTTTACTAGACTCCTAGTGGGGGGAAACACCCTTTACTAGACTCCTAGTGGGACCACACCCTTTACTAGACTCCTAGTGGGACCACACCCTTTACTAGACTCCTAGTGGGGCCACACCCTTTACTAGACTCCTAGTGGGGCCACACCCTTTACTAGACTCCTATTGGGACCACACCCTTTACTAGACTCCTAGTGGGGACACACCCTTTACTAGACTCCTAGTGGGGGGGCAACATCCTTTACTAGACTCCTAGTGGTGGGACCACACCCTTTACTAGACTCCTAGTGGGGGGACCACACCTTTACTAGACTCTTAGTGGGGGGACACACCCTTTACTAGACTCCTAGTGGGGGGACACACCCTTTACTAGACTGCTAGTGGGACCACACCCTTTACTAGACTGCTAGTGGGACCACACCCTTTACTAGACTCCTAGTGGGGCCACACCCTTTACTAGACTCCTAGTGGGACCACACCCTTTACTAGACTCCTAGTGGGACCACACCCTTTACTAGACTCCTAGTGGGACCACACCCTTTACTAGACTCCTATTGGGGGGGACACACACACACACCCTTTACTAGACTCCTAGTGGGGGGACACACCCTTTACTAGACTCCTAGTGGGACCACACCCTTTACTAGACTCCTAGTGGGACCACACCCTTTACTAGAATCCTAGTGGGGGGACACACCCTTTACTAGACTCATAGTGGGGGAGGCACACCCTTTACTATACTCCTAGTGGGGGGAAACACCCTTTACTAGACTCCTAGTGGGACCACACCCTTTACTAGACTCCTAGTGGGACCACACCCTTTATTAGACTCCTATTGGGACCACACCCTTTACTAGACTCCTAGTGGGGACACACCCTTTACTAGACTCCTAGTGGGGCCACACCCTTTACTAGACTCCTAGTGGGGACACACCCTTTACTAGACTCCTAGTGGGGACACACCCTTTACTAGACTCCTAGTGGGGGGACCACACCCTTTACTAGACTCCTAGTGGGGGGACACACCCTTTACTAGACTCCTAGTGGGGGGACACACCCTTTACTAGACTCCTAGTGGGGGGACCACACCTTTACTAGACTCCTAGTGGGGGGACACACCCTTTACTAGACTCCTAGTGGGGGGACACACCCTTTACTAGACTCCTAGTGGGGACACACCCTTTACTAGACTGCTAGTGGGACCACACCCTTTACTAGACTCCTAGTGGTGGGACCACACCCTTTACTAGACTCCTAGTGGGGGGACCACACCTTTACTAGACTCCTAGTGGGGGGACACACCCTTTACTAGACTCCTAGTGGGGGGGGACACCCTTTACTAGACTCCTAGTGGGGGGACACACCCTTTACTAGACTCCTAGTGGGGACACACCCTTTACTAGACTGCTAGTGGGACCACACCCTTTACTAGACTCCTAGTGGGGCCACACCCTTTACTAGACTCCTAGTGGGGCCACACCCTTTACTAGACTCCTAGTGGGACCACACCCTTTACTAGACTCCTAGTGGGACCACACCCTTTACTAGACTCCTAGTGGGGACACACCCTTTACTAGACTCCTAGTGGGGCCACACCCTTTACTAGACTCCTAGTGGGGCCACACCCTTTACTAGACTCCTAGTGGGGCCACACCCTTTACTAGACTCCTAGTGGGACCACACCCTTTACTAGACTCCTATTGGGACCACACCCTTTACTAGACTCCTAGTGGGGACACACCCTTTACTAGACTCCTAGTGGGGCCACACCCTTTACTAGACTCCTAGTGGGACCACACCCTTTACTAGACTCCTATTGGGACCACACCCTTTACTAGACTCCTAGTGGGGACACACCCTTTACTAGACTCCTAGTGGGGGGGCAACATCCTTTACTAGACTCCTAGTGGTGGGACCACACCCTTTACTAGACTCCTAGTGGGGGGACCACACCTTTACTAGACTCTTAGTGGGGGGACACACCCTTTACTAGACTCCTAGTGGGGGGACACACCCTTTACTAGACTCCTAGTGGGGACACACCCTTTACTAGACTGCTAGTGGGACCACACCCTTTACTAGACTCCTAGTGGGGCCACACCCTTTACTAGACTCCTAGTGGGACCACACCCTTTACTAGACTCCTAGTGGGACCACACCCTTTACTAGACTCCTAGTGGGACCACACCCTTTACTAGACTCCTATTGGGGGGGACACACACACACACCCTTTACTAGACTCCTAGTGGGGGGACACACCCTTTACTAGACTCCTAGTGGGACCACACCCTTTACTAGACTCCTAGTGGGACCACACCCTTTACTAGAATCCTAGTGGGGGGACACACCCTTTACTAGACTCATAGTGGGGGAGGCACACCCTTTACTATACTCCTAGTGGGGGGAAACACCCTTTACTAGACTCCTAGTGGGACCACACCCTTTACTAGACTCCTAGTGGGACCACACCCTTTATTAGACTCCTATTGGGACCACACCCTTTACTAGACTCCTAGTGGGGACACACCCTTTACTAGACTCCTAGTGGGGCCACACCCTTTACTAGACTCCTAGTGGGGACACACCCTTTACTAGACTCCTAGTGGGGACACACCCTTTACTAGACTCCTAGTGGGGGGACCACACCCTTTACTAGACTCCTAGTGGGGGGACACACCCTTTACTAGACTCCTAGTGGGGGGACACACCCTTTACTAGACTCCTAGTGGGGGGACCACACCTTTACTAGACTCCTAGTGGGGGGACACACCCTTTACTAGACTCCTAGTGGGGGGACACACCCTTTACTAGACTCCTAGTGGGGACACACCCTTTACTAGACTGCTAGTGGGACCACACCCTTTACTAGACTCCTAGTGGTGGGACCACACCCTTTACTAGACTCCTAGTGGGGGGACCACACCTTTACTAGACTCCTAGTGGGGGGACACACCCTTTACTAGACTCCTAGTGGGGGGACACACCCTTTACTAGACTCCTAGTGGGGGGACACACCCTTTACTAGACTCCTAGTGGGGACACACCCTTTACTAGACTGCTAGTGGGACCACACCCTTTACTAGACTCCTAGTGGGGCCACACCCTTTACTAGACTCCTAGTGGGGCCACACCCTTTACTAGACTCCTAGTGGGACCACACCCTTTACTAGACTCCTAGTGGGGACACACCCTTTACTAGACTCCTAGTGGGGCCACACCCTTTACTAGACTCCTAGTGGGGCCACACCCTTTACTAGACTCCTAGTGGGGCCACACCCTTTACTAGACTCCTAGTGGGACCACACCCTTTACTAGACTCCTATTGGGACCACACCCTTTACTAGACTCCTAGTGGGGACACACCCTTTACTAGACTCCTAGTGGGGGGGCAACATCCTTTACTAGACTCCTAGTGGTGGGACCACACCCTTTACTAGACTCCTAGTGGGGGGACCACACCCTTTACTAGACTCCTAGTGGGGGGACCACACCCTTTACTAGACTCCTAGTGGGACCACACCCTTTACTAGACTCCTAGTGGGGGGACACACCCTTTACTAGACTCATAGTGGGGCCACACCCTTTACTAGACTCCTAGTGGGGGGGACACACCCTTTACTAGACTCCTAGTGGGACCACACCCTTTACTAGACTCATAGTGGGGCCACACCCTTTACTAGACTCATAGTGGGGCCACACCCTTTACTAGACTCATAGTGGGGCCACACCCTTTACTAGACTCATAGTGGGGCCACACCCTTTACTAGACTCCTAGTGGGGGGACACACCCTTTACTAGACTCCTAGTGGGACCAGACCCTTTACTAGACTCCTAGTGGGGACACACACCCTTTACTAGACTCATAGTGGGGCCACACCCTTTACTAGACTCCTAGTGGGGGGACACACCCTTTACTAGACTCATAGTGGGGCCACACCCTTTACTAGACTCCTAGTGGGGGGACACACCCTTTACTAGACTCCTAGTGGGGGACAACACCCTTTACTAGACTCCTAGTGGGGGACAACACCCTTTACTAGACTCCTAGTGGGGACACACACCCTTTACTAGACTCATAGTGGGGCCACACCCTTTACTAGACTCCTAGTGGGGGGACACACCCTTTACTAGACTCATAGTGGGGCCACACCCTTTACTAGACTCCTAGTGGGGGGACACACCCTTTACTAGACTCCTAGTGGGGGACAACACCCTTTACTAGACTCCTAGTGGGACCACACCCTTTACTAGACTCCCAGTGGGGGGACACACCCTTTACTAGACTCCTAGTGGGGGGGACACACCCTTTACGAGTTTTAGATAACCTGACTACGTTTCTCTCCAGAGTGAACTCCCTGGTGGAGTTTTAGATAACCTGACTACGTTTCTCTCCAGAGTGAACTCCCTGGTGGAGTTTTAGATAACCTGACTACGTTTCTCTCCAGAGTGAACTCCCTGGTGGAGTTTTAGATAACCTGACAACGGTTTCTCTCCAGAGTGAACTCCCTGGTGGAGTTTTAGATAACCTGACAACGTTTCTCTCCAGAGTGAACTCCCTGGTGGAGTTTTAGATAACCTGACTATGTTTCTCTCCAGAGTGAACTCCCTGGTGGAGTTTTAGATAACCTGACTACGTTTCTCTCCAGAGTGAACTCCCTGGTGGAGTTTTAGATAACCTGACAACGGTTTCTCTCCAGAGTGAACTCCCTGGTGGAGTTTTAGATAACCTGACTACGTTTCTCTCCCGAGTGAACTCCCTGGTGGAGTTTTAGATAACCTGACTACGTTTCTCTCCAGAGTGAACTCCCTGGTGGAGTTTTAGATAACCTGACAACGGTTTCTCTCCAGAGTGAACTCCCTGGTTGAGTTTTAGATAAACTGACGTTTCTCTCCAGAGTGAACTCCCTGGTTGAGTTTTAGATAAACTGACGTTTCTTTCCAGAGTGAACTCCCTGGTTGAGTTTTAGATAAACTGACGTTTCTCTCCAGAGTGAACTCCCTAGTTGAGTTTTAGATAAAAATCCACATCACTATTGTGTTGTCAGGTTGCGAACGATTCTTTCTTTGTGAACGACTCATTTTACGGACTCGTTTTTCTGAATGACTCGTTCATTTTAGTTGTTCGTTTGACCTGCTGGCCGCATTGAGTCCTACTATCGGATTGGCTCCTCCTCCTCTTCCTCCTCCAGAGACGTGCTCTGACCAACAGCTGTCCGTCATATACCCAGGCAGGAAACAGATACACCTGCAGAGAAGTGCTCTGACCAACAGCTGTCTGTCATATACCCAGGCAGGAAACAGATACGCCTGCAGAGAGCGCAGTGAACAAAAAGACATGTTTAGATCTGATCATTCTTGCACCGTGCGTTCAGTTAATACAGTTATTTATTTAACATTTATTTAACTCGGTAAATCAGTTAAGAACAAATTCTTATTTACAATGACGGCCTACCGGGGAACAGTGGGTTAACTGGTCTAGGAACAGTGGGTTAACTGCCTTGTTCAGGGGCAGAACAACAGATTTTGACCTTGTCAGCTCAGGGATTCAATCTTGCAACCTTCCGGTTCCTAGTCCAACGCTTTAACCACTAGGCTACCTGCCGCCCCTACACTCTAACCACTAGGCTACCTGCCGCCCCTACACTCTAACCACTAGGCTACCTGCCGCCCCTACACTCTAACCACTAGGCTACCTGCCGCCCCTACACTCTAACCACTAGGCTACCTGCCGCCCCTACACTCTAACCACTAGGCTACCTGCCGCCCCTACACTCTAACCACTAGGCTACCTGCCGTCTCTACACTCTAACCACTAGGCTACCTGCCGCCTCTACACTCTAACCACTAGGCTTCCTGCCGCACCTACACTCTAACCACTAGGCTTCCTGCCGCCCTACACTCTAACCACTAGGCTACCTGCCGCCCCTACACTCTAACCACTAGGCTACCTGCCGCCCAAACACTCTAACCACTAGGCTACCTGCCGCCCAAACACTCTAACCACTAGGCTACCTGCCGCCCCTACACTCTAACCACTAGACTACCCTGCCGCCCCTACACTCTAACCACTAGGCTACCTGCCGCCCCTACACTCTAACCACTAGTCTACCTGCCGCCCCTACACTCTAACCACTAGACTACCCTGCCGCCCCTACACTCTAACCACTAGGCTACCTGCCGCCCCTACACTCTAACCACTAGACTACCCTGCCGCCCCTACACTCTAACCACTAGGCTACCTGCCGCCCCTACACTCTAACCACTAGGCTACCTGCCGCCCCTACACTCTAACCACTAGACTACCTGCCTCCCCTACACTCTAACCACTAGACTACCTGCCACCCCTACACTCTAACCACTAGACTACCTGCCGCCCCTACACTCTAACCACTAGACTACCTGCCGCCCCTACACTCTAACCACTAGGCTACCTGCCGCCCCTACACTCTAACCACTAGGCTTCCTGCCGCTCCTGGACTCATTAACAATTGAATGTTATGATACTACACAGCTCGTAGAACCAAAACACACCACCGCCTCTGCTCAACAAACTGGAACACAAATCGACTTGGGGGTGCTGCAGTTTGTGAATTATTGTGTGCATATTAACCCTCACAGCCGTCAAGCCTCTGTAACGACTCGACGGAACGCCTTGGCAATCTAGTCAGGCCGTACCTAGACCTCCTTCCACAAGGTATCAATAAATAATATCCTCTGTATGTATGGCAACCACCGCAAATGTACATTGCTTAAAGCCACTTTTACAAATGACGACACCAATAAGCCCCTTATTGTGAACGAGAGGCTTTTAGAATCATTTCGTCATTCACCGGTAGGGGGGTCCTGCGTGCTCTGGGCATTACTGACTCGCAAGAAATTAGTCGAAAGAGGAGTTTTTTTTATTTATTTAAATGAGTCAAAGATCAGAGTCTGTAAAAAGAGCCAAACTTCCCATCACTACAATGCAAAATATTTCCCACAAACAGAACACTGGTGGGGTTTCTCTCCAGTGTGAATTTTCTGGTGAACTTTAAGAGAACCCAACGACATAAAGAAATCTCCACAAACAGAGCACGGATGCCTTCTTTCTTCATGTGTGGTCCTCACGTGGTCTCTCAGGGTTTTCATCGTTGGGAAGCGTTTGCCACAATCGCTGCAGAGGCACGATGGATTCTCTGGTTGGTCGGTCTCTGGTTTCTCTCCCAAGTAAAGATGTTTTAGTTCATTTGATGGCATAAGGGAACTGACACAAAGAGGACACTTATATGGATTCTCTCCTTTGTGAGTTCTCATATGCCTCGTCAGAACCATCTTGTTTTGGAAACATTTGCCACACGCTTTGCAGGTATATGATTTCTCCCCTGTGTGCATTCTCATGTGCAGTCTCAGGCTAATGTTATGAAGGAAACATTTGCTACATTCTTTGCAGCTATTAGATTTCTCCCCTGTGTGCGTCATCATGTGTTTAACCAGGAGAGATTTGATGGGGAAACGTTTGTTGCATTGAGTACATCCGTGAAGATTCTCTCCACCACTGTGAGTCATCATATGCAGTCTCAGGCTAATTTTATGACGGAAACATTTACCGCATTCCTGGCAACAAAACGATTTCTCTCCTGTGTGAATTTTCATGTGCATTCTCAGGTTACTGTTAACAGAAAAACATTTGCCACATTCTTCGCAGCTGTACGGTTTCACCCCTGTGTGAGTTCTCATGTGCAGTCTCAGGCTAATGTTATGACTGAAACACTTGTCACATTCTTTACAGCTAAAAGGTTTCTCCCCTGTGTGCGTTCTCATGTGTTTAACCAGGTCTGACTTGACAGGGAAGCGTTTGTTGCATTGTGTGCAGCCGTGTGGTTTCTCTCCACTGTGAGTTCTCTCGTGGCGTCTTAGAATGGTTGTTGAAGTAAAGCACTTTTCACACACGGAACACTTAAAAGGTTTCTCCCCTGTGTGAGTCCTCACGTGCTCTTCTAAGCCCGTCTTTGTCCTGTAACACTTGACACAATCATTGCAGCGATACGATTTCTCTTCGGTGTGAATTTTCATGTGGTGTTTAAGGTTGTACTTTGATTTAAAGTGCTTTTCACATGTCGGACACTGAAACGGTTTCTCTCCCGTGTGAATTCTCTGGTGAATCTCTAGCTCTTTCGCTGATTTAAAGTGTTTTCCACATGTCGGACACTGGTATCGTTGATCTTCAGTGTGAATTCTCTGATGTTTCTTTAGGTCTTTTGCTAATGTAAAGCATTTTTCACATGTCGGACATGGATATGGTTTCTCTCCCGTGTGAATTCTCTGGTGAATCTCTAGCTCTTTCGCTGATTTAAAGTGTTTTCCACATGTCGGACACTGACTGGATTTCTCTACGTTGTGGCATCTCATATGAGTTTTCAGATGGTTTGGTAGTTTAAAACGTTTACTGCACACGTGACACGTAGGCGATTCCTCCTCTGTGTGATTCTTCATATGTTTCTTCCATTGTTGCAACAAGTTAAATGATTGGCCACATTTCTTGCAGTGATGATTATTTTCAGTTGAGTGAATTCTCTGATGCGTTTTTAAACCGCCTAGTGTCTTATAGCGTTTACTGCACACAGGACATTTGAACGGCTTCTTATTTGTGTGAGACTTCAACGGTTCTTTCAGCTCACTGGTTTTCTTGGCCTCAGTGCAGACTTGAGAGCTTTGTCGTTTCTCTGCCTGTGTCCTCCTTGATTTGAGGGTCTTTGACACAGGCTCCTCGCTCTCATCCTCATCCACACTTACAATGATTTCACTGTGAGCTGCCGAACAGTCTGGATTTACTGCAGAGAGGAGCAGAGAGTCACTGGTTGGTTCTGATACTCTGTAGTCCTCTCCATTAGGTTCTGTTTGGATCTGTTCAGTTGTGTTGGTGGGTAGAGAGTCCCCTCTCTCTCTCTGTCCTGATCAGAGTACTTTTCCACACAGGGAGGAGCAGTAAATATGAACTCTACAACATCTGTGGAATCAGACTCAAGTCTGTGAAGCTGCTCTTCCTCCCGACTCGTCCCGAGTTCCTCCTGACTCGTCCCGAGTTCCTCCTGACTCGTCCCGAGTTCCTCCTGTTCCTCTTTAATCTGTGAGGGCTCTGTGTCCTGCTGCCCCAGACTGGGGCTCCACTCCTGCTCACAGTGCTGCTGCTCAGGGGGAACCTCCTCTTCAGGGACAGTTAGCTGCTGGGGATCTGGAGAGAAGGAGACGGAATAATTAGCCAGTTAGACAAAGACATTTCATATTTATCCAAACACACTCGTGTGTCTACGCTCTGCTGAGGCTAGAGGGATATCATACAGCATATAGTAGTGAATCTAGCTGGGAGGTTGGCTGCTCTTTGCTTTGGCCACAATGACAAATGACAATGGATGAAAGGCCTTAGCTAGATATCTACTTACATTAGGCTACATTACATCCCAGAGGCCTTAGCTACTTACATTAGGCTACATCACATCCCAGAGGGCTTAGCTAGATATCTACTTACATTAGGCTACATCACATCCCAGAGGGCTTAGCTAGATATCTACTTACATTAGGCTACATCACATCCCAGAGGGCTTAGCTAGATATCTACTTACATTAGGCTACATCACATCCCAGAGGGCTTAGCTAGATATCTACTTACATTAGGCTACATTACATCCCAGAGGGCTTAGCTAGATATCTACTTACATTAGGCTACATCACATCCCAGAGGGCTTAGCTAGATATCTACTTACATTAGGCTACATCACATCCCAGAGGGCTTAGCTAGATATCTACTTACATTAGGCTACATTACATCCCAGAGGGCTTAGCTAGATATCTACTTACATTAGGCTACATTACATCCCAGAGGGCTTAGCTAGATATCTACTTACATTAGGCTACATCACATCCCAGAGGGCTTAGCTAGATATCTACTTACATTAGGCTACATCACATCCCAGAGGGCTTAGCTAGATATCTACTTACATTAGGCTACATCACATCCCAGAGGGCTTAGCTAGATATCTACTTACATTAGTCTACATCACATCCCAGAGGCCTTAGCTAGATATCTACTTACATTAGGCTACATTACATCCCAGAGGGCTTAGCTAGATATCTACTTACATTAGGCTACATCACATCCCAGAGGCCTTAGCTAGATATCTACTTACATTAGGCTACATTACATCCCAGAGGGCTTAGCTAGATATCTACTTACATTAGGCTACATCACATCCCAGAGGGCTTAGCTAGATATCTACTTACATTAGGCTACATCACATCCCAGAGGGCTTAGCTAGATATCTACTTACATTAGGCTACATCACATCCCAGAGGGCTTAGCTAGATATCTACTTACATTAGGCTACATCACATCTCAGAGGGCTTAGCTAGATATCTACTTACATTAGGCTACATTACATCCCAGAGGGCTTAGCTAGATATCTACTTACATTAGGCTACATCACATCCCAGAGGGCTTAGCTAGATATCTACTTACATTAGGCTACATCACATCCCAGAGGGCTTAGCTAGATATCTACTTACATTAGGCTACATTACATCCCAGAGGGCTTAGCTACTTACATTAGGCTACATCACATCCCAGAGGGCTTAGCTAGATATCTACTTACATTAGGCTACATTACATCCCAGAGGGCTTAGCTAGATATCTACTTACATTAGGCTACATTACATCCCAGAGGGCTTAGCTACTTACATTAGGCTACATCACATCCCAGAGGGCTTAGCTAGATATCTACTTACGTTAGGCTACATCACATCCCAGAGGGCTTAGCTAGATATCTACTTACATTAGGCTACATCACATCCCAGAGGGCTTAGCTAGATATCTACTTACATTAGGCTACATCACATCCAAGAGGGCTTAGCTAGATATCTACTTACATTAGGCTACATTACACCCCAGAGGGCTTAGCTAGATATCTACTTACATTAGGCTACATCACATCCCAGAGGGCTTAGCTACTTACATAAGGCTACATTACATCCCAGAGGGCTTAGCTACTTACATTAGGCTACATTACATCCCAGAGGGCTTAGCTACTTACATAAGGCTACATTACATCCCAGAGGGCTTAGCTACTTACATAAGGCTACATTACATCCCAGAGGGCTTAGCTACTTACATTAGGCTACATTACATCCCAGAGGGCTTAGCTACTTACATTAGGCTACATCACATCCCAGAGGGCTTAGCTAGATATCTACTTACATTAGGCTACATCACATCCCAGAGGGCTTAGCTAGATATCTACTTACATTAGGCTACATCACATCCCAGAGGGCTTAGCTAGATATCTACTTACATTAGGCTACATCACATCCCAGAGGGCTTAGCTACTTACATTAGGCTGCATCACATCCTAGAGGGCTTAGCTAGATATCTACTTACGTTAGGCTACATCACATCCCAGAGGGCTTAGCTACTTACATTAGGCTGCATCACATCCCAGAGGGCTTAGCTAGATATCTACTTACATTAGGCTACATCACATCCCAGAGGGCTTAGCTAGATATCTACTTACATTAGGCTACATCACATCCCAGAGGGCTTAGCTAGATATCTACTTACGTTAGGCTACATCACATCCCAGAGGGCTTAGCTAGATATCTACTTACATTAGGCTACATCACATCCCAGAGGGCTTAGCTAGATATCTACTTACATTAGGCTACATCACATCCCAGAGGGCTTAGCTAGATATCTACTTACATTAGGCTACATCACATCCCAGAGGGCTTAGCTAGATATCTACTTACATTAGGCTACATCACATCCCAGAGGGCTTAGCTAGATATCTACTTACATTAGGCTACATCACATCCCAGAGGGTTTAGCTAGATATCTACTTACATTAGGCTACATCACATCCCAGAGGGCTTAGCTACTTACATTAGGCTACATCACATCCCAGAGGGCTTAGCTAGATATCTACTTACATTAGGCTATATCACATCCCAGAGGGCTTAGCTACTTACATTAGTCTACATCACATCCCAGAGGGCTTAGCTACTTACATTAGGCTACATTACATCCCAGAGGGCTTAGCTACTTACATTAGGCTACATCACATCCCAGAGGACTTAGCTACGTACATTAGTCTACATCACATCCCAGAGTTCTTAGCTACTTACATTAGTCTACATCACATCCCAGAGGGCTTAGCTAGATATCTACTTACATTAGGCTACATCACATCCCAGAGGGCTTAGCTACTTACATTAGGCTACATTACATCCCAGAGGGCTTAGCTAGATATCTACTTACATTAGGCTACATTACATCCCAGAGGGCTTAGCTACTTACATTAGGCTGCATCACATCCCAGAGGGCTTAGCTACTTACATTAGGCTACATTACATCCCAGAGGGCTTAGCTAGATATCTACTTACATTAGGCTACATCACATCCCAGAGGGCTTAGCTACTTACATTAGGCTACATCACATCCCAGAGGGCTTAGCTAGATATCTACTTACAATAGTCTACATCACATCCCAGAAGGCTTAGCTACTTACATTAGGCTACATTACATCCAAGAGGGCTTAGCTACTTACATTAGGCTACATTACATCCCAGAGGGCTTAGCTACTTACATAAGGCTACATTACATCCCAGAGGGCTTAGCTACTTACATTAGGCTACATTACATCCCAGATGCCTTAGGTACTTACATTAGGCTACATTACATCCCAGAGGGCTTAGCTACTTACATAAGGCTACATTACATCCCAGAGGGCTTAGCTACTTACATTAGGCTACATCACATCCCAGAGGGCTTAGCTACTTACATTAGGCTACATCACATCCCAGAGGGCTTAGCTAGATATCTACTTACATTAGGCTACATTACATCCCAGAGGGCTTAGCTACTTACATTAGGCTACATTACATCCCAGAGGGCTTAGCTAGATATCTACTTACATTAGGCTACATCACATCCCAGAGGACTTAGCTAGATATCTACTTACATTAGGCTACATCACATCCCAGAGGGCTTAGCTAGATATCTACTTACATTAGGCTACATCGCATTACTCTTATATGTGGTTGGCCAGCAACACACCACCCTGCATCCCACTGCTGGTTTACCACTCAAGCTAAGCAGGGTCGGTCCTGGTCGGTCCCTGGATGGGAGACCAGCTGGAAGTGGTGTTGGCGGGACAGTTTGAGGCACTGTTTCCTCGAGTCTAAAAAAAATATATATCCCAATGCCCCAAGGCAGTGATTGGGGACATTGCCCTGTGTAGGGTGCTGTCTTTCAGATGGGACGTTAAAACAGGTATTCTAGCTTAGCAGCTAACGGAAAGTCTGCTGAATAACACATTCCTTTAGATATTTTAATTTCAGATTCCCCGTTATAATGACCAACAGTCCACGCCCACCGCCACAGGAAATGGAATTGTATTTAATTAACGTCTGGCTTCCCGTGGACTGTTCAGGTTTGTTTGCAAGGCAATTCAAAGCAACACTAGCGTAAATACGCCAATGCCAATTTGAATAGACAAAGCCATCGATCACGTAACACCGTTCATTCCTATGTGAAGACTCAATAGCGCATTTGAAGCCGGTTATGATGGCCTCTCATGTGGGAAACGAATGTAGACTAATGCCTCGTTTAAAACTAGGAACTCGGAAATATCCGACTTCACTACGTTCAATACAACTAGGAACTCAGGAAAAAAACGAGCTCAGATTGGGGGGAAAAAATATAAAAACGATTTTTTTTTAACGGTCATCCATTTCTAGAGCTCCGACTTTCCGATCATGATTTGAACTCGTATTTTCCGAGTTTCCATTTGTTTTGAACGCGGCATTAAAGATGCGACGTTTTCAGCTACTCCAGAGAGTGACGTTGCAGGCTAGCTCAGTGGTGCGCCCTCTCATTGAGTTTGTCAAGCTGAGGTTCAACCGGGGTACTGCAGGCTGCCATTACCTACTAAATTGTCCTTAACTTGTGTGTACATCTGGAGTAATGGGTTTTCGAAATGTGTTTATTTATACGAGGATTTGGCATGTGGATGAGAGCGAGGAACCTGTGTTAAAGACCCTCAAATCAAGGAGGACACAGGCAGAGAAACGACAAAAGCTCTCAAGTCTGCACTGAGGCCAAGAAAACCAGTGAGCTGAAAAAACCATTGAACTCTCACATTTCGAAATGTGTTTATTTACACGAAGATCGGCATTTTCCTATTCACAATAATGGGTTGTCTTGTTTTCAGCTAACAATGCCGGCAGTACCGCGGGCGGCCTTGAAGTCCGTGCGGTAGCTTCCCTGGGAGGGGCATTCGTTCTCCTCTGAAATACACCGGCGTTGCTTAAAAACAGCTCATTCTAGTCATGCTGTGGGCTAAACTAGCTGCCCCTCTTTGGTGGTTATTTGTTACCCGTGTAACCCACCCCCCCTCGCTCTCTTTCAAGACCTATCTACGAACCTGCTCCCAACTCCAGAAGAAGCCTCCGTAGACGTTCAATCTCCTGCTTTGAACTAGAGAGCTCTTGTTCTATCGTCGTTTCCACCGCCGCCATTATCTCAACAGTCACTGCTGCTAGTGGCTCCTGGTACTGAGCTATCCACCTTTCCTCTATCCCAAATATGTTCACGGCTGCCGATATTAATCGCTTGGCTATAAACACAGTCAACAACTGTGGTTTCGACATTTTTAAGAAACATTTATCTTGAGGCTGTCGTCTATGGGCTTCTTCTTCTTTAAGGTTTAGAATACATCCTAAAATGTCCATTGCCGCCACCTACTGGGTGGCGTAAAAACTGATACTTTAACCAAAAAATAAAATAATTATATTTTCAGTACCAGTCAAAAGTTTGGACACACCTACTCATTCAAGGGTTTTTCTTTATTTTTTAAAACTATTTTCTACATTGTAGAAAAATAGTGAAGACATCAGAACTATGAAATAACACATATGGTATCATGTAGTAACCAAAAAAGTGTTAAACAAATCATATATTTTAGATCCTTCAAAGTAGCCAACCTTTGCCTTGATGACAGCTTTGCACACTCTTGACATTCTCTCAACCAGCTTCATGAGGTAGTCACCTGGAATGGATTTAAATTAACAGTTGTGCTTTGTTAAAAGTGCATTTCTGGAATTTCTTTCCTTCTTAATGTGTTTGAGCCAGTCTGTTGTGTTGTAACAAGGTAGGGGTGGTATACAGAAGATAGCCCGATTTGGTAAAAGACCAAGTCCATATTATGGCAAGAACAGCTCAAATAAGCAACGAGAAATGACAGCCCATCATTACTTTAAGACATGGTGAGTCAATATGGGAAATGTCAAGAACTTTGAAAGTTTCTTCAAGTGCAGTTGCAAAAACCACCAAGCGCTATGATGAAACTGGCTCTCATGAGGACCTATTAAATAATAAAAATTAGACAACTAGACTTAGCTTTTAAGTATTACTTACTAAATCATTTCTAAATAAAACGAATTAAATGGATTTTAACACACTTCTGTGAAATCCTATGCCACTGTGATTATTATTATTTGACCCTGCTGGTCATCTAGGAACGTTTCAACATCTTGACCATGTTCTGTTATAATCTCCACCCGGCACAGGCAGAAGAAGACTGGCCACCCCTCATAGCCTGCTCCCTCTCTTGGTTTCTTCCTAGGTTCCTGACTTTCTAGGGAGTTTTTCCTAGCCACCGTGCTTCTACACCTGCATTGCTTTCTGTTTGGGGTTTTAGGCTGGGTTTCTGTACAGCATCTTGTGACATCAGCTGATGTAAGAAGGGCTTTATAAATACATTTTATTGATCATCTTCTACCGAGGTAACTGTTGCCCCTTTTCTAAAAACAAAGTTTCATGAAATAACAAAAAAAAGTGTAAACTGTAGATATTTATTTCCCTTTATAGTTTATTGGCCTACGCATAACCTTCATACACATACCATTTATTTTCCAAACATTGCTTTCTTGTGTCAGCAATTAGACATTGATCTTAGGGGAGGGCTAGTTACCCCCCAGTACCCTAGGTAATAAACTGCGCTGCCTGTTGAATGCATAGACTAGAGCAGAAACTAGACATTATAATAGCCTATCTAATAGACCCAATGAAATGAGAGATTAATAGCCTATCTAATAGACCCAATGAAATGAGAGATTAATAGCCTATCTAATAGACCCAATGAAATGAGAGATTAATAGCCTATCTAATAGACCCAATGAAATGAGAGATTAATAGCCTATCTAATAGACCCAATGAAATGAGAGATTAATAGCCTATCTAATAGACCCAATGAAATGAGAGATTAATAGCCTATCTAATAGACCCAATGAAATGAGAGATTAATAGCCTATCTAATAGACCCAATGAAATGAGAGATTAATAGCCTATCTAATAGACCCAATGAAATGAGAGATTAATAGCCTATCTAATAGACCCAATGAAATGAGAGATTAATAGCCTATCTAATAGACCCAATGAAATGAGAGATTAATAGCCTATCTAATAGACCCAATGAAATGAGAGATTAATAGCCTATCTAATAGACCCAATGCAATGAGAGATTAATAGCCTATCTAATAGACCCAATGAAATGAGAGATTAATAGCCTATCTAATAGACCCAATGCAATGAGAGATTAATAGCCTATCTAATAGACCCAATGAAATGAGAGATTAATAGCCTATCTAATAGACCCAATGAAATGAGAGATTAATAGCCTATCTAGTAGACCCAATGAAATGAGAGATTAATAGCCTATCTAATAGACCCAATGAAATGAGAGATTAATAGCCTATCTAATAGACCCAATGAAATGAGAGATTAATAGCCTATCTAATAGACCCAATGAAATGAGAGATTAATAGCCTATCTAATAGACCCAATGAAATGAGAGATTAATAGCCTATCTAATAGACCCAATGAAATGAGAGATTAATAGCCTATCTAATAGACCCAATGAAATGAGAGATTAATAGCCTATCTAATAGACCCAATGAAATGAGAGATTAATAGCCTATCTAATAGACCCAATGAAATGAGAGATTAATAGCCTATCTAATAGACCCAATGAAATGAGAGATTAATAGCCTATCTAATAATAGACCCAATGAAATGAGAGATTAATAGCCTATCTAGTAGACCCAATGAAATGAGAGATTAATAGCCTATCTAATAGACCCAATGAAATGAGAGATTAATAGCCTATCTAATAGACCCAATGAAATGAGAGATTAATAGCCTATCTAGTAGACCCAATGAAATGAGAGATTAATAGCCTATCTAATAATAGACCCAATGAAATGAGAGATTAATAGCCTATCTAATAATAGACCCAATGAAATGAGAGATTAATAGCCTATCTAGTAGACCCAATGAAATGAGAGATTAATAGCCTATCTAGTAGACCCAATGAAATGAGAGATTAATAGCCTATCTAATAGACCCAATGAAATGAGAGATTAATAGCCTATCTAATAGACCCAATGAAATGAGAGATTAATAGCCTATCTAATAGACCCAATGAAATGAGATTAATAGCCTATCTAATAGACCCAATGCAATGAGAGATTAATAGCCTATCTAATAGACCCAATGAAATGAGAGATTAATAGCCTATCTAATAGACCCAATGCAATGAGAGATTAATAGCCTATCTAATAGACCCAATGAAATGAGAGATTAATAGCCTATCTAGTAGACCCAATGAAATGAGAGATTAATAGCCTATCTAGTAGACCCAATGAAATGAGAGATTAATAGCCTATCTAATAGACCCAATGAAATGAGAGATTAATAGCCTATCTAATAGACCCAATGAAATGAGAGATTAATAGCCTATCTAATAGACCCAATGAAATGAGAGATTAATAGCCTATCTAATAGACCCAATGAAATGAGAGATTAATAGCCTATCTAATAGACCCAATGAAATGAGAGATTAATAGCCTATCTAATAGACCCAATGAAATGAGAGATTAATAGCCTATCTAATAGACCCAATGAAATGAGAGATTAATAGCCTATCTAATAGACCCAATGAAATGAGAGATTAATAGCCTATCTAATAGACCCAATGAAATGAGAGATTAATAGCCTATCTAATAAACCCAATGAAATGAGAGATTAATAGCCTATCTAATAGACCCAATGCAATGAGAGATTAATAGCCTATCTAATAGACCCAATGCAATGAGAGATTAATAGCCTATCTAATAGACCCAATGAAATGAGAGATTAATAGCCTATCTAATAGACCCAATGAAATGAGAGATTAATAGCCTATCTAATAGACCCAATGAAATGAGAGATTAATAGCCTATCAATGAAATGAGAGATTAAATAATAGACCCAATGAAATGAGAGATTAATAGCCTATCTAATAGACCCAATGCAATGAGAGATTAATAGCCTATCTAATAGACCCAATGAAATGAGAGATTAATAGCCTATCTAATAGACCCAATGAAATGAGAGATTAATAGCCTATCTAATAGACCCAATGAAATGAGAGATTAATAGCCTATCTAATAGACCCAATGAAATGAGAGATTAATAGCCTATCTAGTAGACCCAATGAAATGAGAGATTAATAGCCTATCTAATAGACCCAATGAAATGAGAGATTAATAGCCTATCTAGTAGACCCAATGAAATGAGAGATTAATAGCCTATCTAATAGACCCAATGAAATGAGAGATTAATAGCCTATCTAATAGACCCAATGCAATGAGAGATTAATAGCCTATCTAATAGACCCAATGCAATGAGAGATTAATAGCCTATCTAATAGACCCAATGAAATGAGAGATTAATAGCCTATCTAATAGACCCAATGAAATGAGAGATTAATAGCCTATCTAATAGACCCAATGAAATGAGAGATTAATAGCCTATCTAATAGACCCAATGAAATGAGAGATTAATAGCCTATCTAATAGACCCAATGAAATGAGAGATTAATAGCCTATCTAATAGACCCAATGAAATGAGAGATTAATAGCCTATCTAATAGACCCAATGAAATGAGAGATTAATAGCCTATCTAATAGACCCAATGAAATGAGAGATTAATAGCCTATCTAATAGACCCAATGAAATGAGAGATTAATAGCCTATCTAGTAGACCCAATGAAATGAGAGATTAATAGCCTATCTAGTAGACCCAATGAAATGAGAGATTAATAGCCTATCTAATAGACCCAATGAAATGAGAGATTAATAGCCTATCTAGTAGACCCAATGAAATGAGAGATTAATAGCCTATCTAGTAGACCCAATGAAATGAGAGATTAATAGCCTATCTAATAGACCCAATGAAATGAGAGATTAATAGCCTATCTAGTAGACCCAATGAAATGAGAGATTAATAGCCTATCTAATAGACCCAATGAAATGAGAGATTAATAGCCTATCTAATAGACCCAATGAAATGAGAGATTAATAGCCTATCTAATAGACCCAATGAAATGAGAGATTAATAGCCTATCTAATAGACCCAATGAAATGAGAGATTAATAGCCTATCTAGTAGACCCAATGAAATGAGAGATTAATAGCCTATCTAATAGACCCAATGAAATGAGAGATTAATAGCCTATCTAGTAGACCCAATGAAATGAGAGATTAATAGCCTATCTAATAGACCCAATGAAACTAGACATTATAATAGCCTATCTAATAGACCCAATGAAATGAGAGATTAATAGCCTATCTAGTAGACCCAATGAAATGAGAGATTATAATAGCCTATCTAGTAGACCCAATGAAATGAGAGATTAATAGCCTATCTAGTAGACCCAATGAAATGAGAGATTAATAGCCTATCTAGTAGACCCAATGAAATGAGAGATTAATAGCCTATCTAATAGACCCAATGAAATGAGAGATTAATTGCCTATCTAATAGACCCAATGAAATGAGAGATTAATAGCCTATCTAATAGACCCAATGAAATGAGAGATTAATAGCCTATCTAGTAGACCCAATGAAATGAGAGATTAATAGCCTATCTAGTAGACCCAATGAAATTAGAGATTAATAGCCTATCTAATAGACCCAATGAAATGAGAGATTATAATAGCCTATCTAGTAGACCCAATGAAATGAGAGATTAATAGCCTATCTAATAGACCCAATGAAATGAGAGATTAATAGCCTATCTAGTAGACCCAATGAAATGAGAGATTATAATAGCCTATCTAGTAGACCCAATGAAATGAGAGATGGGCGTGGTTATTTGTCATCACATCAACAAGGTGAGAAATGAATCATGCAGTGGTTATGATATATAGGGCATTCGGAAAGTATTCAGACCCCTTGACTTTTTACACATTTTGTTACGTTACAGCCTTGTCCTACAGCCAATCTACACACAATACCCCGTAAGGACAAATCAACAACAGCAATGTCACATTTATACATAAGTGTTCAGACCCTTTACTCAGTACTTTGTTGAAGCACCTTTGGTAGCGATTACGGTCTAGTCTTCTTTGGTATGACACTACAAGCTTGGCACACCTGTATTTCTCCCATTCTTCTCGGCAGATCCTCTCAAGCTCTGTCAGGTTGGATGGGGAGCATCGCTGCACAGCTATTTTCAGGTCTCTCCAGAGATGTTTGATTGGGTTCAAGTCCGGGCTCTAGCTTGGCCACACAAGGACATTCAGAGACTTGTCCCGAAGCCACTCCTGCGTTGACTTGGCTGTGTGCTTAGGGTCATTGTCCTGTTGGAAGGTGAACCTTCGCCCCAGTCTGAGGTCCTGAGCGCTCTGGAGCAGGTTTTCATCAAGGCTCAATTTCGAGGCAAAAAGCAAAGGGGCTGAATACTTATGTAAAGAAGGTATTTCTTTTCTGTTTTCATTTTGTCATTATGGGGTATTGTGACGTCATTGTGGGGTATTGTGATGTCATTATGGGGTATTGTGACGTCATTGTGGGGTATTGTGATGTCATTATGGGGTATTGTGATGTCACTATGGGGTATTGTGTGTATATTGATGTGTTTTATTTAACCCATTTTAGAATAGGGCTGTAACGTAACAAAATGTGGAAAATGTCAAGCGGTCTGAGTACTTTCAGAATGCACTGTATGTATTATGTTTATAAATTACATATAGTCTACTTGAGGCTTAAGTATTGAGACGCATAGCCGCAGGAAGTAGGGTTGCTGAAGCACCCCGAGAAATCGGAATAATAATAATAAACATATATATATAGATATATCTAGTAGACCCAATGAAATGAGAGATTAATAGCCTATCTAATAGACCCAATGAAATGAGAGATTAATAGCCTATCTAGTAGACCCAATGAAATGAGAGATTAATAGCCTATCTAATAGACCCAATGAAACTAGACATTATAATAGCCTATCTAATAGACCCAATGAAATGAGAGATTAATAGCCTATCTAGTAGACCCAATGAAATGAGAGATTATAATAGCCTATCTAGTAGACCCAATGAAATGAGAGATTAATAGCCTATCTAGTAGACCCAATGAAATGAGAGATTAATAGCCTATCTAGTAGACCCAATGAAATGAGAGATTAATAGCCTATCTAATAGACCCAATGAAATGAGAGATTAATTGCCTATCTAATAGACCCAATGAAATGAGAGATTAATAGCCTATCTAATAGACCCAATGAAATGAGAGATTAATAGCCTATCTAGTAGACCCAATGAAATGAGAGATTAATAGCCTATCTAGTAGACCCAATGAAATTAGAGATTAATAGCCTATCTAATAGACCCAATGAAATGAGAGATTATAATAGCCTATCTAGTAGACCCAATGAAATGAGAGATTAATAGCCTATCTAATAGACCCAATGAAATGAGAGATTAATAGCCTATCTAGTAGACCCAATGAAATGAGAGATTATAATAGCCTATCTAGTAGACCCAATGAAATGAGAGATGGGCGTGGTTATTTGTCATCACATCAACAAGGTGAGAAATGAATCATGCAGTGGTTATGATATATAGGGCATTCGGAAAGTATTCAGACCCCTTGACTTTTTACACATTTTGTTACGTTACAGCCTTGTCCTACAGCCAATCTACACACAATACCCCGTAAGGACAAATCAACAACAGCAATGTCACATTTATACATAAGTGTTCAGACCCTTTACTCAGTACTTTGTTGAAGCACCTTTGGTAGCGATTACGGTCTAGTCTTCTTTGGTATGACACTACAAGCTTGGCACACCTGTATTTCTCCCATTCTTCTCGGCAGATCCTCTCAAGCTCTGTCAGGTTGGATGGGGAGCATCGCTGCACAGCTATTTTCAGGTCTCTCCAGAGATGTTTGATTGGGTTCAAGTCCGGGCTCTAGCTTGGCCACACAAGGACATTCAGAGACTTGTCCCGAAGCCACTCCTGCGTTGACTTGGCTGTGTGCTTAGGGTCATTGTCCTGTTGGAAGGTGAACCTTCGCCCCAGTCTGAGGTCCTGAGCGCTCTGGAGCAGGTTTTCATCAAGGCTCAATTTCGAGGCAAAAAGCAAAGGGGCTGAATACTTATGTAAAGAAGGTATTTCTTTTCTGTTTTCATTTTGTCATTATGGGGTATTGTGACGTCATTGTGGGGTATTGTGATGTCATTATGGGGTATTGTGACGTCATTGTGGGGTATTGTGATGTCATTATGGGGTATTGTGATGTCACTATGGGGTATTGTGTGTATATTGATGTGTTTTATTTAACCCATTTTAGAATAGGGCTGTAACGTAACAAAATGTGGAAAATGTCAAGCGGTCTGAGTACTTTCAGAATGCACTGTATGTATTATGTTTATAAATTACATATAGTCTACTTGAGGCTTAAGTATTGAGACGCATAGCCGCAGGAAGTAGGGTTGCTGAAGCACCCCGAGAAATCGGAATAATAATAATAAACATATATATATAGATATATATATCCTATATAAAAATCTTCCTCACAAAAGTAGCACACTGGACCTTTACTAGTCCTGTATGAACGGACCGACATAGCCATCTGTAGCGAGGGCAAATTACTGCATCTTGTTATTATATTTAGCTACCTGTTTTTTGTTATGAATAAGAGTTTAATCATATATTCTCAATTTACGCAAGGTTACTACTAATAGGCTACCTTTGCCTTCCTGCAAAGCAATAGATCTACTTCAACCACTGGAAACTGCACACGCATGATCCGTCTAAAGTTCACGGGAGGATGAGCACGTCAAGTTCCGTTTTTATAAATGCCTCTTGTGTGAAAACTGGCGCATTGATGTTTTGGGAGATATTTTGTGGGTATGCAACGTTTCTAAATGAGTCACCTGCGTCTCAATATGACTGACTCCAAGCTACAAATAATAATAATAATACAAACAAAAACAACCCAGAGCCACTCAGGCACGAAAATGCCGTGATGCTAAAAAATTGGTCTCGCCTGTCTTGTAATTCTATATCTATGTTGTTGCTAGAATTGTTTACTTGTATCCATAACAACAGAAGTTCAACAATGATTTAGAACGTCCGATATTGTGCTTCTTGGCTGGAGTTTGGGTAAGTACAAAACATTACCGAGAAGAAGAAGGTCTTAATTAGTTATTGTATGAAGCTATGCCATTACGTTTTCTTCACATGATAACATTTGGTTTAATAAATAATGTCCTTATAACGGCGTGTCTTATAATAAAATGAAGGATTTTATGTTTGTCAACAATGGTGGGGACTGTGTTTAGGCTACAAATAGAAAATAAAATGAATAATCACATTATTATTTATTGCATTGCGATTTATTTCATGAAAATGTCGGGCTGTTACTGTACAGACAACCAGGTAGCCTGGGCCCTGGTCAAAAGTAGTGCACTATACAGGGAATAGGTTATCATTGGGCTCTGGTCAATAGTAGTGCACTGTATAGGGAATAGGTTATCATTGGGCTCTGGTCAAAAGTAGTGCACTGTATAGGGAATAGGGTACGATTTGGGACTGAACCTTGATAGATAAATGATTTGTTGTTTTCCAGGGGACTGACCAGCAGTATGTCTAAGAACCGGGACACAGCTGTGGTGACAGTAGGCTTCGGCCAGGGTAGCAAGGTGGATAGTGTGCCCATGGGCAGCCGGATGACCCACATCCCAGAGAGCTTGACTGGGCAGCGGGGTCCAGGCAAACCCCAGTCTTCAGGCCCGAGGCATGGGCGTCTGATGCACCAGAGCACCCTGTCACTAGGGGACCCACAGGGATCTGGGACCAGCTACACGACCACACACACTCAGGTCAGGACTGTACCACAACCACACACACTCAGGTCAGGACTGTACCACTAGATGGTATTATAGAACTGTACCACAACCACACACACTCAGGACTGTACCACTAGATGGTATTATAGAACTGTACCTGTACCACACACACTCAGGACTGTACCACTAGATGGTATTATAGAACTGTACCTGTACCACACACACGTGTGTGTCTTTGGCATGACCTGTCCTGAGATCCTCTTCCTGGTTCTCTCCAGAGTTACTGTGGGCGGGAGGCCGACGGCCAACCTCTGGTCTTCTTTCCCCGAGATCCCGCCTACCCCTCCCAGCACACCAGTCAGCTGGACCTGAGTCACACATCCATCAGCCAATCACAGACACACAGCAGAGACATCCATAACCCCAAAGACATCATCCCGGTACGACCAAGTGTCATTCTGAATGGATGGATGAAGGACTGTCAGTTGAGCTTTATTTCATTCTGTGTTGTCTCAGTGCAACACGTACGTTCATGTCGTCACTATAATTGTCAGAGGCAGCTGTCTTCAGTACTCAATGTCACCAGTAGAGGGTGCTGTAACCTCAGAAGGAAACCACTGAACAACTGAATAGAATGGAACAGCTCTATTCATCTCCCTCTTTCCCACACCTCTCCATTCTACCAACGAGGTCTTCCTCTACTCATATCCCCTGTATCTCCCTCTACTCATATCCCCTGTATCTCCCTCTACTCATATCCCCTGTATCTCCCTCTACTCATATCCCCTGTATCTCCCTCTACTCATATCCCCTGTATCTCCCTCTACTCATATCCCCTGTATCTCCCTCTACTCATATCCCCTGTATCTCCCTCTACTCATATCCCCTGTATCTCCATCTACTCATATCCCCTGTATCTCCCTCTACTCATATCCCCTGTATCTCTCTCTACTCATATCCCCTGTATCTCTCTCTACTCATATCCCCTGTATCTTTCTATTTCGCACCCTGTTCTCCCTCACTGTCCCCCTAAACCCCTATTCTTATTTTCTCTCTCTGGCCCCCTTCTCCTCTATACTTCTACCCCCCCTTCTATCCTTCTACTCTCTGGCCCCTCTTCTATCCTTCTACCCCCCCCCCCCCCCCCTTCTCTATACTTCTACTCTCTCTGGCCCCTCTATCCTTCTGCACCTTCTCTCTCTCTGGCCCCTCTATCCATCTACCCCCTCTGCTATCCTTCTACCCCCTCTGCTATCCTTCTACCCCGTCTGCTATCCTACTCTCTGGCCCCTCTTCTATCCTTCTACCCCCTCTATCTGGCCCCTCTTCTATCCTTCTACCCCCTCTATCTGGCCCCTCTTCTATCCTTCTACCCCCCCCCCCCCCTTCTCCTCTATACTTCTACCCCCCCCCCCCTTCTCTATACTTCTACTCTCTCTGGCCCCTCTTCTATCCTTCTACCCCCCCCCCCCCCCTTCTCTATACTTCTACTCTCTCTGGCCCCTCTATCCTTCTGCACCTTCTCTCTCTCTGGCCCCTCTATCCATCTACCCCCTCTGCTATCCTTCTACCCCCTCTGCTATCCTTCTACCCCGTCTGCTATCCTACTCTCTGGCCCCTCTTCTATCCTTCTACCCCCTCTATCTGGCCCCTCTTCTATCCTTCTACCCCCTCTATCTGGCCCCTCTTCTATCCTTCTACCCCCCCCCCCCTTCTCTATACTTCTACTCTCTCTGGCCCCTCTTCTATCCTTCTACCCCCTCTCTCTCTATCTCCCCCCTATATCTTTCTCCCTCCAGTTCAATGTTCTTCATAGGCTGGGTCAGAGTAATTGGTCTCGTAATCGCGAGGGCGTGGCCATGAGAGAGGTGACCAATCCCAAGGAGCCCACCCCCTACTGGACGACCTATCGCAGTGAGCACAGGAGTCCTAGCCCCTCTCCCTCACCACACGACCCCACTGGTAGACCCACACTGTGGCATCAACATGATATACTGACAGGTAATACACACTGTTTTCTTCTTTCTTACATTTTCTCATGTAAACCCACAGTATCCTGTACGAACCACAGCTGTTTGTGTGTGTACATGCGTTGTATGCGTTTCAGGTGAGGCCAGGAGTCCAGCAGGTCCAGGTAACGCCAGGAGACAGTCTGGAGACAGAGTCCTGTGGGCAACACGACGCTGGGAGACGGACTGCTGCTCCCTCCGACTCTACTAAACACACAATTCAACTGTACGTGTACGTACACACACACACACACACACGCACACACACACACACACACATACACACAACCAACTCTGACCCAACTGAGTGCAGTTCAGTCCAACACCAGTGAAATACAACCAAAACCACCAGTCCACTAAGACTCCATCTAGTCAGAACAACTCCCTGCAATAAACACTTACTAATAAACCTGCTCCCTGAAGAGCACTGAACTAGCAGATCTGGGCTGAGTGGTACAGCACTGAACTGGGCTGAGTGGTACAGCACTGAACTGGCAGGTCTGGGCTGAGTGGTACAGCACTGAACTGGCAGATCTGGGCTGAGTGGTACAGCACTGAACTGGCAGATCTGGGCTGAGTGGTACAGCACTGAACTGGCAGATCTGGGCTGAGTGGTACAGCACTGAACTGGCAGATCTGGGCTGAGTGGTACAGCACTGAACTGGGCTGAGTGGTACAGCACTGTACTGGGCTGAGTGGTACAGCACTGTACTGGGCTGAGTGGTACAGCACTGAACTGGGCTGAGTGGTACAGCACTGAACTGGCAGGTCTGGGCTGAGTGGTACAGCACTGAACTGGCAGGTCTGGGCTGAGTGGTACAGCACTGAACTGGCAGATCTGGGCTGAGTGGTACAGCACTGAACTGGCAGATCTGGGCTGAGTGGTACAGCACTGAACTGGCAGGTCTGGGCTGAGTGGTACAGCACTGAACTGGCAGATCTGGGCTGAGTGGTACAGCACTGAACTGGGCTGAGTGGTACAGCACTGAACTGGCAGATCTGGGCTGAGTGGTACAGCACTGAACTGGCAGGTCTGGGCTGAGTGGTACAGCACTGAACTGGCAGATCTGGGCTGAGTGGTACAGCACTGAACTGGCTCATCTGGGCTGAGTGTTACAGCACTGAACTGGCAGATCTGGGCTGAGTGGTACAGCACTGAACTGGCAGGTCTGGGCTGAGTGTTACAGCACTGAACTAGCAGATCTGGGCTGAGTGGTACAGCACTGAACTGGGCTGAGTGGTACAGCACTGAACTGGGCTGAGTGGTACAGCACTGAACTGGCTCATCTGGGCTGAGTGTTACAGCACTGAACTGGCTCATCTGGGCTGAGTGGTACAGCACTGAACAAGCAGATCTGGGCTGAGTGGTACAGCACTGAACTGGGCTGAGTGGTACAGCACTGAACTGGCTCATCTGGGCTGAGTGGTACAGCACTGAACTGGCAGATCTGGGCTGAGTGGTACAGCACTGAACTGGCAGATCTGGGCTGAGTGGTACAGCACTAAACTGGAGGGGCTTTTCACTGAATAAAATAACTAATTAATGGGAACTGTGTGAGAGAGAATGTGTACATAGGAGACTGAAAGGGTGTGTGTGTGTGTGTGTGTGTGTATGCAAATGAAAAGTATGTCCAGTGCCTTGAGTAGAACAGTACATCTACTATCTAACCACGTCTGTCTGACAGGACATTTAACATGGAGGGTTGGCCCTGGGGGGGGGGCAGTCAGTACAGTCTCAACACCCCTCCCTCTCCTTCCCTAACGTCAACAACATTCAACACCCCTCCCTAACATCAACATTCAACACCCAATGGGTAAACTACGAAGCAGGATCAATGAGCGAGCCGCCATCCATGTTCATTTAAATCAGACTTTATTCATTGTTTTGTAGAGAACTCAAAACAGATGAAATGGAGAGGAACAGCGAGATAGTAGGTAAAGAATATAAACACAGACAAGACAGAGAAATAAAGATAGGAAGAGGATTGGCGTATTTACAATCATCGGCCCCCCGACCAGAGAGAGAGAGAGACAGAAAGGACTCTAGCAGGTCCAGCCAACAGCGTTATTAGTAGATTTCATCAAGCGTTGGATTGTTCACCCACTAACAGGGAACGTGAGCTGGGTTTAGACTGTCGTGAGACAGGGACAGAGGGACAGATAAAGGACTAGCAGGTCCAGCTAGCAGCGTTATTAGTAACTAACAGGGAACGTGAGCTGGGTTTAGACTGTCGTGAGAGGGATAGAGGGACAGATAAAGGACTAGCAGGTCCAGCTAGCAGCGTTATTAGTAACTAACAGGGAACGTGAGCTGGGTTTAGACTGTCGTGAGAGGGATAGAGGGACAGATAAAGGACTAGCAGGTCCAGATAGCAGCGTAACAGCAGTGGGACTAGTAAGGTAAAGATCCCCTGGACTAGACAGTAAGGTCAGGGTAGGGGGCAGGTTACGCTGATCCTAGGTCTGTGTCTCTGAACCAGTGTCAGCTCACACCAGGGCGGTGTCTTAAATAGCACCCTATTCCCTAGATAGTGCACTACTGTTGACCAGGGCCTATAGGGGTAGTGCACTACATAGGGAATTGGGTGCCATTTCAGACAGACCCAGAATGATATATTCCAAATGTCACCAGACTAGACCCGAGTCCCAAATAACACCCTATTCCCTAGATAGTGCAGTACTCTTGACCAAGGCCTATAGGTGTAGTGCACTACATAGGGAATAGGGTGCCACGTGGGAGATGTCACCTAGGTCTGCTTCTCTACTCTAAACTCCAGTTTCTGCTACGGTTTCAGTGCAATCTTAAAAAACAGACAGAAGCAGGAATCTGAAAGGTAAAAGAACGATGGCAGCAACAACAACAGCAGTGTCCCAGCCTCCTGAAACAATACTGACACTACCTACCATCAGTATGTCCATTAAACTACCCATCCTCTCTGGGAGATTTAATTACTGACACTACCTACCATCAGTATGTCCATTAAACTACCCATCCTCTCTGGGAGATGGAGTTTGATTATATGTTGTATTGTGATGGTATTATATGTGTGGGGGGAGGGGATAATAATATTGCTAGAGGTTTCTGTTCAGTAGTCATTCCTCGGACTTCAAAAGTAATAATAAGTGACTGGTATCTTAAACACCTCCCTATAGGATCTAGAGACAGACACAGCTGGGGGCCACCTCCATGTGGGGGGGGGGGGGTTCATATGTGTGTGTTGTAATGTTTCAGTGTGGTCTACTCGTGAGCTAAAGCCTTGACCGACGTGGCGACTGACTGCATGCGGGGGAGGATAGGTGGAAAAACACTTCCTGTTGAAAAACAAATGCCGCCAGGTGATTGGTTGGTTAGGTGACAGGTCAGAGGTCAAGGGGGGAGAGGGCGTGTGTAGAGTTGGTCTGAGCAGACTGAGGAAGTACTTCGTTGAAGCTCCTTTTCTTTTACGTTTGATCTACGGGTTTCTCATTTTCTTCTCTCTCGTTCGTCTCATCTCACAGATCCCCTCTTCTCCTCCTCCTTTCTTCCTACTCGTTCTTCTTCTCCTTCTGTTTCAGCAGTTTGTTGATCTCCCTCTTGGCCATGCCAGCGTACTTGCTTATGACGCCATGCTGGTTCAGACCAGGAAGCAGGAGCAGGAAACTCACTGGGAACAAAGGAAACAAGAGTCACTACAGTTGAAATCGGACGTTTACATACACCGTAGCCAAAAACACTTGAACTCAGTTTCACAATTCCTGACATTTAATCCTAGTAAGCATTTATTGTCTTAGTTAGGATCGCCACTTTATTTTAAGAATGTGAAATGTCAGAATAATTAGTAGAGAGAATTATTTATTTCAGCTTTAATTTCTTTCATTACATTCTCAGTGGGTCAGAAGTTTACATTCACTCAATTAGTATTTGGTAGCATTGCCTTTAAAATTGTTTAACTTGTGTCAAATGTTTCGGGTAGCCTTCCACAAGCTTCCCACAATAAGTTGGGTGAATTTTGGCCCATTCCTCCTGACAGAGCTGGTGTAACTGGGTCAGGTTTGTAGGCCTCCTTGCTCGCACACACTTTTTTAGTTCTGCCCACAGATTTTCTATAGGATTGAGGTCAGGGCTTTGATGGCCACTTCAATACCTTGACTTTGTTGTCCTTAAGCCATTTTGCCACAACTTTGGAAGTATGCTTGGGGTCAATGTCCATTTGGAAGACCCATTTGCGACCAAGCTTTAACTTCCTGACTGATGTCTTGAGATGTTGCTTCAATATATCCACATAATTTCCCCTCGTGATGCCATCTATTTTGTTTCTGAGGTCTTGGCTGATTTCTTATGATTTTCCCATGATGTCAAGCAAAGAGGCACTGAGTTTTGAAGGTAGGCCTTGAAATACATCCACATGTACACCTCCAATTGACTCAAATTATGTCAATTAGCCTATCAGAAGCTTCTAAAGCCATGACATCATTTTCTGGAATTTTCCAAGCTGTTTAAAGGCAGTCAACTTAGTGTATGTAAACTTCTGACCCACTGGAATTGTGACACAGTGAATGATAAGTGAAATAATCTGTCTGTAAACAATTGTTGGAAAAATTACTTGTGTCATGCACAAATTTGATGTCCTAACCGACTTGCCAAAACTATAATTTGTTAACAAGAAATTTGTGGACTAACTAAACAGCATACTGCTTAACGGGCTGTTTTCATTAGTGCATTCTGTAGCAAAACGAGCCTCTCTTATTGGACAAGCTCAGGTCAGTCCCTCCACCACTGTGCAGCTCGGTTCCTAACGGGTCGATTAAAACAATCTACTCCACGTTTAGTGGAACAATGTCTCACCATATATATAAACAAGTCGGGATTCTGTAGGACAGTTTGTCTGGTGAACTGGGTAAAGAGACTAGGTCTGCCTCCCAAAGGGCACCCTATTCCCTATGTAGTGCACTACTTTTGACCAGAACCCTTTGGGGGTCCCCTAATAGGGACTGATCCTATGATGTATAACCCTTTCTCTT
>NC_092159.1:66618263-66660763 GCF_045791955.1 Oncorhynchus clarkii lewisi | reverse complement strand
TTCCTGAATGCCCTGTGACATACTTCCTCCATACTGTACTCCATATGGAATACTTCCTCCATACTGTACTTCATATGGAATACTTCCTCCATATTGTACTCCATATGGAATACTTCCTGAATGCCCTGTGACATACTTCCTCCATACTGTACTTCATATGGAATACTTCCTGAATGCCCTGTGACATACTTCCTCCATACTGTACTCCATATGGAATACTTCCTGAATGCCCTGTGACATACTTCCTCCATACTGTACTTCATATGGAATACTTCCTGAATGCCCTGTGACATACTTCCTCCATACTGTACTTCATATGGAATACTTCCTAAATGCCCTGTGACATACTTCCTGCATACTGTACTTCATATGGAATACTTCCTCCATACTGTACTTCATATGGAATACTTCCTCCATACTGTACTCCATATGGAATACTTCCTGAATGCCCTGTGACATACTTCCTCCATACTGTACTTCATATGGAATACTTCCTGAATGCCCTGTGACATACTTCCTCCATACTGTACTTCATATGGAATACTTCCTGAATGCCCTGTGACATACTTCCTCCATACTGTACTTCATATGGAATACTTCCTAAATGCCCTGTGACATACTTCCTGCATACTGTACTTCATATGGAATACTTCCTCCATACTGTACTTCATACGGAATACTTCCTAAATGCCCTGTGACATACTTCCTCCATACTGTACTTCATATGGAATACTTCCTGAATGCCCTGTGACATACTTCCTCCATACTGTACTTCATATGGAATACTTCCTGAATGCCCTGTGACATACTTCCTCCATACTGTACTTCATATGGAATACTTCCTGAATGCCCTGTGACATACTTCCTCCATACTGTACTTCATATGGAATACTTCCTGAATGCCCTGTGACATACTTCCTCCATACTGTACTTCATATAGAATACTTCCTAAATGCCCTGTGACATACTTCCTCCATACTGTACTTCATATGGAATACTTCCTGAATGCCCTGTGACATACTTCCTCCATATTGTACTTCATATGGAATACTTCCTGAATGCCCTGTGACATACTTCCTCCATACTGTATTCCATATGGAATACTTCCTGAATGCCCTGTGACATACTTCCTACATACTGTACTCCAGTGAAGTCAGGAGACCCACGTGGTGAAAGCCCAGTACTGTAACGGTGTAATGCCTGTTGGTGTGTCCTGTCAACCCATCATGTACTGGATCAGAAACAAAAGTCGTATCAGGTCCAGAACGGCAGACACCCACCAGAGTTAAACAGGGTGAACTGGGTCGTATCAGGTCCAGAACGGCAGAAACCCACCAGCATTAAACAGGGTGAACTGGGTCGTATCAGGTCCAGAACGGCAGACACCCACCAGCGTTAAGCAGGGTGAACTGGGTCGTATCAGGTCCAGAACGGCAGACACCCACCAGCGTTAAACAGAGTGAACTGGGTCGTATCAGGTCCAGAACGGCAGACACCCACCAGCGTTAAACAGGGTGAACTGGGTCGTATCAGGTCCAGAACGGCAGACACCCACCAGCCTTAAACAGGGTGAACTGGGTCGTATCAGGTCCAGAACGGCAGACACCCACCAGCGTTAAACAGGGTGAACTGGGTCGTATCAGGTCCAGAACGGCATACGGCAGACACCCACCAGAGTTAAACAGGGTGAACTGGGTCGTATCAGGTCCAGAACGGCAGACACCCACCAGAGTTAAACAGGGTGAACTGGTTCGTATCAGGTCCAGAACGGCAGACACCCATCAGAGTTAAACAGGGTGAACTGGGTCGTATCAGGTCCAGAATGGCAGACACCCACCAGCGTTAAACAGGGTGAACTGGGTCGTATCAGGTCCAGAACGGCATACGGCAGACACCCACCAGAGTTAAACAGGGTGAACTGGGTCGTATCAGGTCCAGAACGGCAGACACCCACCAGCGTTAAACAGGGTGAACTGGGTCGTATCAGGTCCAGAACGGCAGACACCCACCAGCGTTAAACAGGGTGAACTGGGTCGTATCAGGTCCAGAACGGCAGACACCCACCAGCGTTAAACAGGGTGAACTGGGTCGTATCAGGTCCAGAACGGCAGACACCCACCAGCGTTAAACAGGGTGAACTGGGTCGTATCAGGTCCAGAACGGCAGACACCCACCAGCGTTAAACAGGGTGAACTGGGTCGTATCAGGTCCAGAACGGCATACGGCAGACACCCACCAGAGTTAAACAGGGTGAACTGGGTCGTATCAGGTCCAGAACGGCAGACACCCACCAGAGTTAAACAGGGTGAACTGGTTCGTATCAGGTCCAGAACGGCAGACACCCATCAGAGTTAAACAGGGTGAACTGGGTCGTATCAGGTCCAGAATGGCAGACACCCACCAGCGTTAAACAGGGTGAACTGGGTCGTATCAGGTCCAGAACGGCATACGGCAGACACCCACCAGAGTTAAACAGGGTGAACTGGGTCGTATCAGGTCCAGAACGGCAGACACCCACCAGCGTTAAACAGGGTGAACTGGGTCGTATCAGGTCCAGAACGGCAGACACCCACCAGCGTTAAACAGGGTGAACTGGGTCGTATCAGGTCCAGAACGGCAGACACCCACCAGCGTTAAACAGGGTGAACTGGGTCGTATCAGGTCCAGAACGGCAGACACCCACCAGCGTTAAACAGGGTGAACTGGGTCGTATCAGGTCCAGAACGGCATACGGCAGACACCCACCAGAGTTAAACAGGGTGAACTGGGTCGTATCAGGTCCAGAACGGCAGACACCCACCAGCGTTGAACAGGGTGAACTGGGTCGTATCAGGTCCAGAACGGCAGACACCCACCAGGGTTAAACAGGGTGAACTGGGTTGTATCAGGTCCAGAACGGAAGACACCCACCAGCGTTAAACAGGGTGAACTGGGTCGTATCAGGTCCAGAACGGCATACGGCAGACACCCACCAGAGTTAAACAGGGTGAACTGGGTCGTATCAGGTCCAGAACGGCAGACACCCACCAGCGTTAAACAGGGTGAACTGGGTCGTATCAGGTCCAGAACGGCAGACACCCACCAGCGTTAAACAGGGTAAACTGGGTCGTATCAGGTCCAGAACGGCAGACACCCACCAGAGTTAAACAGGGTGAACTGGGTCGTATCAGGTCCAGAACGGCAGACACCCATCAGAGTTAAACAGGGTGAACTGGGTCGTATCAGGTCCAGAATGGCAGACACCCACCAGCGTTAAACAGGGTGAACTGGGTCGTATCAGGTCCAAAACGGCATACGGCAGACACCCACTAGAGTTAAACAGGGTGAACTGGGTCGTATCAGGTCCAGAACGGCAGACACCCACCAGAGTTAAACAGGGTGAACTGGGTCGTATCAGGTCCAGAACGGCAGACACCCACCAGCGTTAAACAGGGTGAACTGGGTCGTATCAGGTCCAGAACGGCAGACACCCACCAGCGTTAAACAGGGTGAACTGGGTCGTATCAGGTCCAGAACGGCAGACACCCACCAGCGTTAAACAGGGTGAACTGGGTCGTATCAGGTCCAGAACGGCAGACACCCACCAGCGTTAAACAGGGTGAACTGGGTCGTATCAGATCCAGAACGGCAGACACCCACCAGCGTTGAACAGGGTGAACTGGGTCGTATCAGGTCCAGAACGGCAGACACCCAATAGAGTTAAACAGGGTGAACTGGGTCGTATCAGGTCCAGAACAGCATACTGCAGACACCCACCAGCATTAAACAGGGTGAACTGGGTCGTATCAGGTCCAGAACGGCAGACACCCATCAGAGTTAAACAGGGTGAACTGGGTCGTATCAGGTCCAGAACGGCAGACACCCACCAGCGTTAAACAGGGTGAACTGGGTCGTATCAGGTCCAGAACGGCATATGGCAGACACCCACCAGAGTTAAACAGGGTGAACTGGGTCGTATCAGGTCCAGAACGGCAGACACCCACCAGCGTTAAACAGGGTGAACTGGGTCGTATCAGGTCCAGAACGGCAGACACCCACCAGAGTTAAACAGGGTGAACTGGGTCGTATCAGGTCCAGAACAGCATACTGCAGACACCCACCAGCATTAAACAGGGTGAACTGGGTCGTATCAGGTCCAGAACGGCAGACACCCATCAGCATTAAACAGGGTGAACTGGGTCGTATTAGGTCCAGAAAGGCATACTGCAGACACCCACCAGCATTAAACAGGGTGAACTGGGTCGTATCAGGTCCAGAACGGCAGACACCGACCAGAGTTAAACAGGGTGAACTGGCTCGTATCAGGTCCAGAACGGCAGACACCCACCAGCATTAAACAGGGTGAACTGGGTCGTATCAGGTCCAGAACGGCAGACACCCACCAGCGTTAAACAGGGTGAACTGGGTCGTATCAGGTCCAGAACGGCAGACACCCACCAGCGTTAAACAGGGTGAACTGAGTCGTATCAGGTCCAGAACGGCAAACACCCACCAGAGTTAAACAGGGTGAACTGGGTCGTATCAGGTCCAGAACGGCAGACACCCACCAGCGTTAAACAGGGTGAACTGGGTCGTATCAGGTCCAGAACGGCAGACACCCACCAGCGTTAAACAGGGTGAACTGGGTCGTATCAGGTCCAGAACGGCAGACACCCACCAGAGTTAAACAGGGTGAACTGGGTCGTATCAGGTCCAGAACAGCATACTGCAGACACCCACCAGCATTAAACAGGGTGAACTGGGTCGTATCAGGTCCAGAACGGCAGACACCCACCAGCGTTAAACAGGGTGAACTGGGTCGTATCAGGTCCAGAACGGCAGACACCCACCAGAGTTAAACAGGGTGAACTGGGTCGTATCAGGTCCAGAACAGCATACTGCAGACACCCACCAGCATTAAACAGGGTGAACTGGGTCGTATCAGGTCCAGAACGGCAGACACCCACCAGCATTAAACAGGGTGAACTGGGTCGTATCAGGTCCAGAACGGCAAACACCCACCAGCATTAAACAGGGTGAACTGGGTCGTATCAGGTCCAGAACGGCAGACACACATCAGAGTTAAACAGGGTGAACTGGGTCGTATCAGGTCCAGAACGGCAGACACCCACCAGCATTAAACAGGGTGAACTGGGTCGTATCAGGTCCAGAACGGCAGACACCCACCAGGGTTAAACAGGGTGAACTGGGTCATATCAGGTCCAGAACGGCAGACACCCATCAGAGTTAAACAGGGTGAACTGGGTCGTATCAGTTTAAGGTTTGGTTTAGGGTTAAGGTTTGGTTTAGGCCTTCATTCTGACTGGTTAAGGTTTGGTTTACGGTTAGGGTTTGGTTTAGGGTTAGAGTTAAGGTTTGGTTTAGGCCTTAATTCTGACTGGTTAAGGTTTGGTTTAGGGTTAGGGTTAAGGTTTGGTTTAGGCCTTCATTCTGACTGGTTAAGGTTTGGTTTAGGGTTAGGGTTTGGTTTAGGGTTAGGGTTAAGGTTTGGTTTAGGGTTAGGGTTTGGTTTAGAGTTAGGTCTAGGATTAGGGTTAGGGTTTGGTTTAGGGTTAGGGTTTAGTTTAGGGTTAGGGTTTGGTTTAGGGTTAGGGTAAGGTTTGGGTTATGGTTTGGTTTAAGGTTAGGGTTAGGGTTTGGTTTAGGGTTAAGGTTTGGGGTTAGGGTCTGGTTTAGGGTTAGGGTTTGGGTTAGGGTTAGGGTTTGGTTTAGGGTTAGGGTTAAGGTTTGGTTTAGGGTTAAGGTTTGAGTTAGGGTTTGGGTTTGGTTCAGGGTTAGGGTTTGGTTTAGGGTTAGGATTAGGGTTTGGTTTAGGGTTAGGGTTTGGTTTAGGGTTAGGGTTTGGTTTAGGGTTAGGGTTAGGGTTTGGTTTAGGGTTAGGGTTAGGGTTTGGTATCCCATTTAGGTTTGTCTCCCTTTAAGGTTTGTCTCCCTTTAAGGTTTGTATCCCATTTAGGTTTGTCTCCCTTTAAGGTTTGTATCCCTTTAAGGGTTGTCTCCCTTTAAGGTTTGTCTCCCTTTAAGGGTTGTCTCCCTTTAAGGGTTGTATCCCTTTAAGGGTTGTCTCCCTTTAAGGGTTGTCTCCCTTTAAGGGTTGTCTCCCTTTAAGGTTTGTCTCCCTTTAAGGGTTGTCTCCCTCTAAGGGTTGTATCCCTTTAAGGTTTGTCTCCCTTTAAGGTTTGTCTCCCTCTAAGGGTTGTCTCCCTTTAAGGGTTGTATCCCTCTAAGGTTTGTCTCCCTTTAAGGTTTGTCTCCCTTTAAGGGTTGTCTCCCTTTAAGGGTTGTATCCCTCTAAGGATTGTCTCCCTTTAAGGTTTGTCTAGCACTGGGATGGAACATGGGACACTCAGAGCCAGAGCTCACAGCTTAGGCCCATCTGTCTTCCCCGTCCACAACGCCCTAACAACACCCAAGCCTACTGGATGGAGCCCTAGTGGTGGGGGTTTAAAGGCATCTCCCGACCTCCTCGGGACATGGACAGACGTCCAATTTGGAAGTCAATCTAGAGTGACCTGGCTGATAATCACGCACGGGTTCTATCAGAACTAGGACTGCCGTTGTAGCAGGACCGAGGCACGGGTTCTATCAGAACTAGGTCTGCCGTTGTAGCAGGACCGAGGCTGCTAATCACGCATGGGTTCTATCAGAACTAGGACTGCCGTTGTAGCATGACCGAGGCTGCTAGTCACGCACGGGTTCTATCAGAACTAGGACTGCCGTTGTAGCAGGACCGAGGCACGGGTTCTATCAGAACTAGGACTGCCGTTGTAGCAGGACCGAGGCTGCTAATCACGCACGGGTTCTAACAGAGCTAGGACTGCCGTTGTAGCAGGACCGAGGCTGCTAATAACGCACGGGTTCTATCAGAACTAGGACTGCCGTTGTAGCAGGACCGAGGCACGGGTTCTATCAGAACTAGGACTGCCGTTGTAGCAGGACCGAGGCACGGGTTCTATCAGAACTAGGACTGCCGTTGTAGCAGGACCGAGGCACGGGTTCTATCAGAACTAGGACTGCCGTTGTAGCAGGACCGAGGCACGGGTTCTATCAGAACTAGGACTGCCGTTGTAGCAGGACCGAGGCACGGGTTCTATCAGAACTAGGACTGCCATTGTAGCAGGACCGAGGCTGCTAATCCCGCACGGGTTCTAACAGAACTAGGACTGCCGTTGTAGCAGGACCGAGGCACGGGTTCTAACAGAACTAGGACTGCCGTTGTAGCAGGACCGAGGCACGGGTTCTAACAGAACTAGGACTGCCGTTGTAGCAGGACCGAGGCACGGGTTCTAACAGAACTAGGACTGCCGTTGTAGCAGGACCGAGGCACGGGTTCTAACAGAACTAGGACTGCCGTTGTAGCAGGACCGAGACACGGGTTCTAACAGAACTAGGACTGGCGTTGTAGCAGGACCGAGGCACGGGTTCTATCAGAACTAGGACTGCCGTTGTAGCAGGACCGAGGCACGGGTTCTATCAGAACTAGGACTGCCGTTGTAGCAGGACCGAGGCACGGGTTCTATCAGAACTAGGACTGCCGTTGTAGCAGGACCGAGGCACGGGTTCTATCAGAACTAGGACTGCCGTTGTAGCAGGACCGAGGCACGGGTTCTATCAGAACTAGGACTGCCGTTGTAGCAGGACCGAGGCACGGGTTCTATCAGAACTAGGACTGCCATTGTAGCAGGACCGAGGCTGCTAATCCCGCACGGGTTCTAACAGAACTAGGACTGCCGTTGTAGCAGGACCGAGGCACGGGTTCTAACAGAACTAGGACTGCCGTTGTAGCAGGACCGAGGCACGGGTTCTAACAGAACTAGGACTGCCGTTGTAGCAGGACCGAGGCACGGGTTCTAACAGAACTAGGACTGCCGTTGTAGCAGGACCGAGGCACGGGTTCTAACAGAACTAGGACTGCCGTTGTAGCAGGACCGAGGCACGGGTTCTAACAGAACTAGGACTGCCGTTGTAGCAGGACCGAGGCACGGGTTCTAACAGAACTAGGACTGCCGTTGTAGCAGGACCGAGGCACGGGTTCTAACAGAACTAGGACTGCCGTTGTAGCAGGACCGAGGCTGCTAATCCCGCACGGGTTCTATCAGAACTAGGACTGCCGTTGTAGCAGGACCGAGGCATGGGTTCTATCAGAACTAGGACTGCCGTTGTAGCAGGACCGAGGCACGGGTTCTATCAGAACTAGGACTGCCGTTGTAGCAGGACCGAGGCACGGGTTCTATCAGAACTAGGACTGCCGTTGAAGCAGGACCGAGGCACGGGTTCTAACAGAACTAGGACTGCCGTTGAAGCAGGACCGAGGCACGGGTTCTATCAGAACTAGGACTGCCGTTGAAGCAGGACCGAGGCACGGGTTCTAACAGAACTAGGACTGCCGTTGAAGCAGGACCGAGGCACGGGTTCTAACAGAACTAGGACTGGCGTTGTAGCAGGACTGAGGCACGGGTTCTAACAGAACTAGGACTGCCGTTGTAGCAGGACCGAGGCACGGGTTCTAACAGAACTAGGACTGCCGTTGTAGCAGGACGGAGGCACGGGTTCTATCAGAACTAGGACTGCCGTTGTAGCAGGACCGAGGCACGGGTTCTATCAGAACTAGGACTGCCGTTGTAGCAGGACCGAAGCACGGGTTCTATCAGAACTAGGACTGCCGTTGTAGCAGGACCGAAGCACGGGTTCTATCAGAACTAGGACTGCCGTTGTAGCAGGACCGAGGCACGGGTTCTAACAGAACTAGGACTGCCGTTGTAGCAGGACCGAGGCACGGGTTCTAACAGAACTAGGACTGCCGTTGTAGCAGGACCGAGGCACGGGTTCTAACAGAACTAGGACTGCCGTTGTAGCAGGACCGAGGCACGGGTTCTAACAGAACTAGGACTGCCGTTGTAGCAGGACCGAGGCACGGGTTCTATCAGAACTAGGACTGCCGTTGTAGCAGGACCGAGGCACGGGTTCTAACAGAACTAGGACTGCCGTTGTAGCAGGACCGAGGCACGGGTTCTATCAGAACTAGGACTGCCGTTGTAGCAGGACCGAGGCACGGGTTCTAACAGAACTAGGACTGCCGTTGTAGCAGGACCGAGGCACGGGTTCTATCAGAACTAGGACTGCCGTTGTAGCAGGACCGAGGCACGGGTTCTATCAGAACTAGGACTGCCGTTGTAGCAGGACCGAGGCACGGGTTCTAACAGAACTAGGACTGCCGTTGTAGCAGGACCGAGGCACGGGTTCTAACAGAACTAGTACTGGCGTTGTAGCAGGACCGAGGCACGGGTTCTATCAGAACTAGGACTGCCGTTGAAGCAGGACCGAGGCACGGGTTCTAACAGGACTAGGACTGCCGTTGTAGCAGGACCGAGGCACGGGTTCTAACAGAACTAGGACTGCCGTTGTAGCAGGACCGAGGCACGGGTTCTAACAGAACTAGGACTGCCATTGTAGCAGGACCGAGGCACGGGTTCTAACAGAACTAGGACTGCCGTTGTAGCAGGACCGAGGCACGGGTTCTAACAGAACTAGGACTGCCGTTGTAGCAGGACCGAGGCACGGGTTCTAACAGAACTAGGACTGCCGTTGTAGCAGGACCGAGGCACGGGTTCTATCAGAACTAGGACTGCCGTTGTAGCAGGACCGAGGCACGGGTTCTAACAGAACTAGGACTGCCGTTGTAGCAGGACCGAGGCACGGGTTCTAACAGAACTAGGACTGCCGTTGTAGCAGGACCGAGGCACGGGTTCTATCAGAACTAGGACTGCCGTTGTAGCAGGACCGAGGCACGGGTTCTAACAGAACTAGGACTGCCGTTGTAGCAGGACCGAGGCACGGGTTCTAACAGAACTAGGACTGCCGTTGTAGCAGGACCGAGGCACGGGTTCTATCAGAACTAGGACTGCCGTTGAAGCAGGACCGAGGCACGGGTTCTAACAGGACTAGGACTGCCGTTGTAGCAGGACCGAGGCACGGGTTCTAACAGAACTAGGACTGCCGTTGTAGCAGGACCGAGGCACGGGTTCTAACAGAACTAGGACTGCCATTGTAGCAGGACCGAGGCACGGGTTCTAACAGAACTAGGACTGCCGTTGTAGCAGGACCGAGGCACGGGTTCTAACAGAACTAGGACTGCCGTTGTAGCAGGACCGAGGCACGGGTTCTAACAGAACTAGGACTGCCGTTGTAGCAGGACCGAGGCACGGGTTCTATCAGAACTAGGACTGCCGTTGTAGCAGGACCGAGGCACGGGTTCTAACAGAACTAGGACTGCCGTTGTAGCAGGACCGAGGCACGGGTTCTAACAGAACTAGGACTGCCGTTGTAGCAGGACCGAGGCACGGGTTCTATCAGAACTAGGACTGCCGTTGTAGCAGGACAAAGGCTACAAACGTGTTAATTATTCAACTTCTCGCTGTAGCCGACCAGAAACAAGCCTTTCTGTTCTGTTCTGCATCTTTGTGTGTGTGTCTGCGCGGTCTGAGATAAAAAACAGTGTATTTGACTGATGTTGAATGAACGAGGACACGTTTCGTCCATTAAAGGAGAGGAAACAGAGGGAGGGAGGCTCTTCTATACACCACACACACACACACACACACACTACATGTGATCTGTTCTGTGTTCAGTCATGCATTCGATGAATGTCATCGAGGAGGAGAGGAGGAGGAGAGGAGGAGAAGAGGAGGAGGGGAGAGGAGGAGAGGAGGAAGAGAGGAGGAAGAGAGGAGGAGAGGAGGAAGAGATGAGGAAGAGAGGAGGAGGAGAGAGGAGGAGGAGATGAGGAAGAGAGGAGGAAGAGAGGAGGAGAGGAGGTGTGTTGGAAAAGCAGAGCAAATTGGACCGCTTGTTTCTACTGAGTGCTTAGTGTGCTACATTCTCTCTCCCTTTCTCTGCCTCTCTCTCTATCTCTACCACTCCGTCTCTCTCTCTCTTCCAATCCCTCTCTATGTTTTCTCTAGACCAGGCCCTCATCACCGGGACTCTGGACATTCTGCTTACTCTAGGCCATGTCCTAATCCCCGGGACTCTGGACGTTCTGTTTACTCTGGACCCAGCCCTAATCCCCAGGACTGGACGTTCTGTTTACTCTAGACCAGGCCCTAATCCCCTGGACTTTCTGTTTACTCTAGACAAGGCCCTAATCACCGGGATTCTAGATGTTCTCTATACTCTGGACCAGGCCCTAATCCTCGGGATGTTCAGTTTACTCTAGACCAGGTCCTAATCCCGGGGACTCTAGATGTTCTGCTTACTCTAGACCAGGCGCTAATCCCTGGGACTCTGGACGTTCTGCTTTACTCTAGACCAGGCCCTAATCTCCGGGACTCTGGCCTTCCTGCTTACTCTAGACCAGGCCCTAATCCCAGGGACTCTAGACGTTCTAATTACTCTACACCAGGCCCTAATCCCCGAATCCCCGGGATGTTCTGCCTATTCTAGACCAGGCCCTAATCCTCGGGACGTTCGGTTTACTCTAGACCAGGCTCTAATCCCTGGGACTCTTGATGTTCTACTCTCTCTGGACCAGGCCCTAATCCCTGGGACTCTAGACGTTCTGCTTAATCTGGACAAGGCCCTAATCCTCGGGACTCTGGACGTTCTGTTTACTCTAGACCAGGCCCTAATCCCTTGGGCGTTCTGTTTACTCTAGACCAGGCCCTAATCCCCTGGACTGTATGTTTACTCTAGACCAGGCCCTAATCCCCTGGGACGTTCTGTTTACTCCAGACCAGGCCCTAATCCCTGGGACGTTCTGTTTACTCTAGACCAGGCCCTAATCGTCTGGACTTTCTGTTTACTCTAGACAAGGCCCTAATCACCGGTATTCTAGTCGTTCTGTTTACTCTAGACCAGGCCCTAATCCCCAGGACTCTAGACGTTCTGTTTACTCTAGACCAGGCCCTAATCCCTGAGACTCTAGTCATTCTGTTTACTCTAGACCAGGTCCTAATCCCCAGGACTCTAGACGTTCTGCTTACTCTAGACCAGGCCCTAATCCCCGGGACGTTCTGTTTACTCTAGACCAGGCCCTAATCCCCGGGACGTTCTGCTTACTCTAGACCAGGCCCTAATCCCCGGGACTCTAGTCGTTCTGTTTACTCTAGACCAGGTCCTAATCCCCAGGACTCTAGTCGTTCTGTTTACTCTAGACCAGGCCCTAATCCCCAGGACACTAGACGTTCTGCTTACTCTAGATCAGGCCCTAATCCCCGGGACTCTGGACGTTCTGCTTACTCTAGACCAGGTCCTAATCCTCAGGACTCTAGACGTTTTGATTACTCTACACCAGGCCCTAATCCCCGGAACTCTTGACATTCTGCTCGCTCTGGACCAGGCCCTAATCCCCGGGATGTTCTGCTTACTCTAGCCAAGGCCCTAATCCCCGGGACTCTGGACGTTCTGCTTACTCTAGACCAGGCCCTAACCCCCGGGAAGTTTTGCATAATATAGACCAGGCCCTCATCACCAGGACTCTGGACATTCTGTTTACTCTAGACCATGCCCTAATCCCCGGGACACTGGACGTTCTGATTACTCTAGACCAGGCCCTAATTCCCGGGACTCTAGACATTCTGTTTACTCTGGACCAGGCCCTAATCCCGGGACGTTCTGCTTACTCTAGACCAGGCCCTAATCCCCGGGACGTTCTGTTTACTCTAGACCAGGCCCTAATCCCCGGGACGTTCTGCTTACTCTAGACCAGGCCCTAATCCCCGGGACTCTAGTCGTTCTGTTTACTCTAGACCAGGTCCTAATCCCCAGGACTCTAGTCGTTCTGTTTACTCTAGACCAGGCCCTAATCCCCAGGACACTAGACGTTCTGCTTACTCTAGATCAGGCCCTAATCCCCGGGACTCTGGACGTTCTGCTTACTCTACACCAGGCCCTAATCCCCGGCAATCTTGACCTTCTGCTCGCTCTGGACCAGGCCCTAATCCCCGGGATGTTCTGCTTACTCTAGCCAAGGCCCTAATCCCCGGGACTCTGGACGTTCTGCTTACTCTAGACCAGGCCCTAACCCCCGGGAAGTTTTGCATAATATAGACCAGGCCCTCATCACCAGGACTCTGGACATTCTGTTTACTCTAGACCATGCCCTAATCCCCGGGACACTGGACGTTCTGATTACTCTAGACCAGGCCCTAATCCCCGGGACTCTAGACATTCTGTTTACTCTGGACCAGGCCCTAATCCCCGGGACGTTCTGATTACTCTAGACCAGGCCCTAACCCCCGGGAAGTTTTGCATACTCTAGACCAGGCCCTCATCACCGGGACTCTGGACATTCTGTTTACTCTAGACCAGGCCCTAATCCCCCGGGACTCTAGACGTTCTGTTTACTCTGGACCAGGCCCTAATCCCCGGGACGTTCTGATTACTCTAGACCAGGCCCTAATCCCTGGGACACTGGACGTTCTGATTACTCTAGACCAGGCCCTAATCCCCGTAACTCTAGACGTTCTGATTACTCTACACCAGGCTCTAATCCCCGAATCCCCGGGACGTTTCTGCTTATTCTAGACCAGGCCCTAGTCCCCGGGACTCGAAAAGAGGAAGCGGCGGCGAAAGAGAGGGGCAGTTGAGGCTGCATCCTGACGAGATTCCGTCGACGAGAAAATAGACCCCCATCGCCCGCTGTTCTATTGGTGAACATGGGTCTCCAGAGTGGAGCATGGAGTTTTAGGCACTGTATCTCAGTGCTGGAGGCATCACTACAGACCCTGGTTCGATTCCAGGCTGTATCGCAGCGGTCTAAGGCACTGTATCTCAGTGCTGGAGGCGTCACTACAGACCCTGGTACGATTCCAGGCTGTATCGCATGCGGTCTAAGGCATTGTATCTCAGTGCTGGAGGCGTCACTACAGACCCTGGTTCGATTCCAGGCTGTATCGCAGGGGTCTAAGGCATTGCATCTCAGTGCTGGAGGCATCACTACAGACCCTGGTTCGATTCCAGGCTGTATCGCAGCGGTCTAAGGCACTGTATCTCAGTGCTGGAGGCGTCACTACAGACCCTGGTACGATTCCAGGCTGTATCGCATGCGGTCTAAGGCATTGTATCTCAGTGCTGGAGGCGTCACTACAGACCCTGGTTCGATTCCATGCTGTATCGCAGGGATCTAAGGCACTTTATCTCAGTGCTGGAGGCGTCACTACAGACCCTGGTACGATTCCAGGCTGTATCGCATGCGGTCTAAGGCATTGTATCTCAGTGCTGGAGGCGTCACTACAGACCCTGGTTCGATTCCAGGCTGTATCGCAGGGGTCTAAGGCTTTGCATCTCAGTGCTGGAGACATCACGACAGAATCCGTTTGACCTAAAAAAAAAAATACCAGCATTTCACTTATGCAACTACATGCGACAAAACCCTCGATCCCCTTTTACTCGACACACAGAGTCGCTCGACACGGAAGTGGTCAGATGAAGCGGATGCTAAGCTACCGGACTGTTTTGCTATAGAACAGACTGGAATATGTTTCTGGAGTCATCCGGTAACATAGAGGACAGTGACCGTACGTACATACCTCAACCAGAAGCCATGGATTACAGGCAACATCCGCACTGAGTTTAAGTGTAGATTTGCCGCTTTTCAAGGAGGACACTAATCCGGGCGCTCATAAGAAATCCCGCTGCGACTTTCTCGACGAGCCATCAAACAGGCAAAGCGTCAAATACATGACTAGGATCGATTCCAGCTCTGACGATATGGCAAAACTATCACGATTTTACAAAGGGAAACCCAGCCGCGAGATACCCAGCGACATTCAACCTTTTGTTATTGACTGATGGAGTACTGTAGTACTATCCTTAAAAAAAACAAAGAAGAAGAATCTATTTTTAGAACACAAGACTTGCCCTGCAAAACTAATGTGCTTATCTATATACCAACAGTGTACAACAAGGCCTCATTTATCATAACCATTACAGATAACGAATCCTAATTGCTCAATTTCCCCATATATATATATATATTCAGTCAATATTATTATTTTTTTTAAACAAGTGCCATTTTAAGATTAATTTATCGAAGCCGTAATATCACCTGGTGATATGATATCGTGGAACACAAGCTTTTTTTTAAAAAAAGGAAAAGAAGCACTGATCTCAGCGGTGTGGCCCTCGCTTGTAGAGTAGAAGCCTCTGGCTGTGCAATGGCAAAGCCTTGTTTTGTTCATTCGGCAGACGAGACGCTCTTATTTCCCCCTAAGCCCCGTATCACACCTAGTTTATAGTGGAAAAACACGATGTAATCTAACAGAATTAAATAGGACAGAATGAAGTATGAAGCGATGAGAATCTGGAAAAGGTATTCTCGGAAGAAGAAGGAGGAATCATTTGAAAACGAGGCTCAATTCTGTTCGAGTTGAAAAGTAAACATTTTCACTGGTTACAAAATGTTGAATATCCAAACGTTCAAATGGTTTGTGTTCATTAAATGACTGCCAGGGCATCTCTCTGATGAGTAGGACTGAGCTTTATGATTCTGATGAAAATACGCTCTTTGTCTTTATCAAACTAATGTTTTTTTTGTTGCATATTTTCAGTGTGGAACCGGTCTATGTTTAAGGGTGTGGCAGGAAGCCTAGTGGTTAGAGCAGGTAGTCTAGTGGTTAGAGCAGGTAGCCTAGTGGTTAGAGCAGGTAGCCTAGTGGTTAGAGCAGGTAGCCTAGTGGTTAGAGCAGGTAGTCTAGTGGTTAGAGGGGAGGGGAGGCAGGTAGCCTAGTGGTTAGAGCAGGTAGTCTAGTGGTTAGAGCAGGTAGCCTAGTGGTTAGAGCAGGTAGCCTAGTGGTTAGAGCAGGTAGTCTAGTGGTTAGAGGGGAGGGGAGGCAGGTAGCCTAGTGGTTAGAGCAGGTAGTCTAGTGGTTAGAGCAGGTAGCCTAGTGGTTAGAGCAGGTAGCCTAGTGGTCAGAGCAGGTAGCCTAGTGGTTAGAGCAGGTAGTCTAGTGGTTAGAGGGGCGGCAGGTAGCCTAGTGGTTAGAGGGGCGGCAGGAAGCCTAGTGGTTAGAGTCAGGTAGCCTAGTGGTTAGAGCAGGTAGTCTAGTGGTTAGAGCAGGTACTCTAGTGGTTAGAGCAGGTAGCCTAGTGGTTAGAGCAGGTAGCCTAGTGGTTAGAGGGGCGGCAGGAAGCCTAGTGGTTAGAGCGGGTAGCCTAGTGGTTAGAGCAGGTAGCCTAGTGGTTAGAGCAGGTACTCTAGTGGTTAGAGCAGGTAGCCTAGTGGTTAGAGCAGGTAGCCTAGTGGTCAGAGGGGCGGCAGGTAGCCTAGTGGTTAGAGACAGGTAGCCTAGTGGTTAGAGCAGGTAGCCTAGTGGTTAGAGACAGGTAGCCTAGTGGTTAGAGCAGGTAGCCTAGTGGTTAGAGCAGGTAGCCTAGTGGTTAGAGCAGGTAGTCTAGTGGTTAGAGGGGAGGGGAGGCAGGTAGCCTAGTGGTTAGAGCAGGTAGTCTAGTGGTTAGAGCAGGTAGCCTAGTGGTTAGAGCAGGTAGCCTAGTGGTTAGAGCAGGTAGTCTAGTGGTTAGAGGGGAGGGGAGGCAGGTAGCCTAGTGGTTAGAGCAGGTAGTCTAGTGGTTAGAGCAGGTAGCCTAGTGGTTAGAGCAGGTAGCCTAGTGGTCAGAGCAGGTAGCCTAGTGGTTAGAGCAGGTAGTCTAGTGGTTAGAGGGGCGGCAGGTAGCCTAGTGGTTAGAGGGGCGGCAGGAAGCCTAGTGGTTAGAGTCAGGTAGCCTAGTGGTTAGAGCAGGTAGTCTAGTGGTTAGAGCAGGTACTCTAGTGGTTAGAGCAGGTAGCCTAGTGGTTAGAGCAGGTAGCCTAGTGGTTAGAGGGGCGGCAGGAAGCCTAGTGGTTAGAGCGGGTAGCCTAGTGGTTAGAGCAGGTAGCCTAGTGGTTAGAGCAGGTACTCTAGTGGTTAGAGCAGGTAGCCTAGTGGTTAGAGCAGGTAGCCTAGTGGTCAGAGGGGCGGCAGGTAGCCTAGTGGTTAGAGACAGGTAGCCTAGTGGTTAGAGCAGGTAGCCTAGTGGTTAGAGACAGGTAGCCTAGTGGTTAGAGCAGGTAGCCTAGTGGTTAGAGCAGGTAGCCTAGTGGTTAGAGGGGCGGCAGGTAGCCTAGTGGTTAGAGCCAGGTAGCCTAGTGGTTAGAGGGGAGGGGAGGCAGGTAGTCTAGTGGTTAGAGCAGGTAGCCTAGTGGTTAGAGCAGGTAGCCTAGAGGGGCCTAGAGGTTAGAGGGGCGGCAGGAAGCCTAGTGGTTAGAGCAGGTAGCCTAGTGGTTAGAGCAGGTAGCCTAGTGGTTAGAGCAGGTAGCCTAGTGGTTAGAGGGGCGGCAGGTAGCCTAGTGGTTAGAGGGGCGGCAGGTAGCCTAGTGGTTAGAGGGGCGGCAGGTAGCCTAGTGGTTAGAGGGGCGGCAGGTAGCCTAGTGGTTAGAGGGGCGGCAGGTAGCCTAGTGGTTAGAGGGGCGGCAGGTAGCCTAGTGGTTAGAGCAGGTAGCCTAGTGGTTAGAGCAGGTAGCCTAGTGGTTAGAGCAGGTAGCCTAGTGGTTAGAGCAGGTAGCCTAGTGGTTAGAGCAGGTAGCCTAGTGGTTAGAGGGGCGGCAGGAAGCCTAGTGGTTAGAGCAGGTAGCCTAGTGGTTAGAGGGGCGGCAGGTAGCCTAGTGGTTAGCGTGTTGGACTAGTAATCCGAAGGGTTGCTGGATCGAATCCCCGAACTGACAAGGTAAATATCTGTCGTTCTGCCCCTGAACAAGGCAGTTAACCCACTGTTCCTAGACCAGTTAACCCACTGTTCCTAGACCAGTTAACCCACTGTTCCTAGACCAGTTAACCCACTGTTCCTAGACCAGTTAACCCACTGTTCCTAGACCAGTTAACCCCACTGTTCCTAGACCAGTTAACCCACTGTTCCTAGACCAGTTAACCCACTGTTCCTAGACCAGTTAACCCACTGTTCCTAGACCAGTTAACCCACTGTTCCTAGACCAGTTAACCACCTGTTCCTAGACCAGTTAACCCACTGTTCCTAGACCAGTTAACCACCTGTTCCTAGACCAGTTAACCCACTGTTCCTAGACCAGTTAACCCACTGTTCCTAGACCAGTTAACCCACTGTTCCTAGACCAGTTAACCCTCTGTTCCTAGACCAGTTAACCCACTGTTCCTAGACCAGTTAACCCACTGTTCCTAGACCAGTTAACCCACTGTTCCTAGGCCAGTTAACCCACTGTTCCTAGACCAGTTAACCCACTGTTCCTAGGCCAGTTAACCCACTGTTCCTAGACCAGTTAACCCACTGTTCCTAGACCAGTTAACCCACTGTTCCTAGACCAGTTAACCCTCTGTTCCTAGACCAGTTAACCCACTGTTCCTAGACCAGTTAACCCACTGTTCCTAGACCAGTTAACCCACTGTTCCTAGGCCAGTTAACCCACTGTTCCTAGACCAGTTAACCCACTGTTCCTAGGCCAGTTAACCCACTGTTCCTAGACCAGTTAACCCACTGTTCCTAGACCAGTTAACCCACTGTTCCTAGACCAGTTAACCCACTGTTCCTAGGCCAGTTAACCCACTGTTCCTAGACCAGTTAACCCACTGTTCCTAGACCAGTTAACCCACTGTTCCTAGACCAGTTAACCCACTGTTCCTAGACCAGTTAACCACCTGTTCCTAGACCAGTTAACCCACTGTTCCTAGACCAGTTAACCCACTGTTCCTAGGCCAGTTAACCCACTGTTCCTAGACCAGTTAACCCACTGTTCCTAGGCCAGTTAACCCACTGTTCCTAGACCAGTTAACCCACTGTTCCTAGGCCAGTTAACCCACTGTTCCTAGACCAGTTAACCCACTGTTCCTAGACCAGTTAACCCACTGTTCCTAGACCAGTTAACCCACTGTTCCTAGACCAGTTAACCCACTGTTCCTAGACCAGTTAACCCACTGTTCCTAGACCAGTTAACCCACTGTTCCTAGACCAGTTAACCCACTGTTCCTAGACCAGTTAACCCACTGTTCCTAGGCCAGTTAACCCACTGTTCCTAGACCAGTTAACCCACTGTTCCTAGACCAGTTAACCCACCTATTTCTACAATTTCTCTCCTTAAAAATCTGATTTTAAACCTTAACTCTAACCACTCTATTAACCTTATGCCTAATCTTGAATTAAGTAAATTTTTGTTTACATAAAAACATTTTTTACGATATAGCCAATTTTGACTTTGTGGCTGTGGTAACTAGTGACAACCGCAAATTAACCTAAGCGACCTAAAAAGGAAATCAAACGTGACTCAATTATTCAACAACAATTTGAACACATATTTCCCCAGTCCACTCAACTCGTCCCATTTTGAATTTGTGATAAAACTGTCGTCATTTGTCAAGGAAAGTAGCTTGTGTACCCCATCAGATAGGTTTTATAGGTATTTATTTACAGAGGCCTAATTGTAGGTTGAGTGCAGACTCAGCACCCGTGTGTAGAAGGAAGCTGTCAGAACGCCATGGAGTGAGTGAGACAAGGAGAGGAAAAGGGAATTTATAGGGAGGGAGAAGGACTGTTTGATTCTTGGCTTCGTTTCACATGTACAAACGGAACAAAGGAACGTTTACTTCAGTATAAAACTGGTTACCAACATTTAAAAAAAAATCTTTAGCTAAGAATTGTTTTGTGAAAACTTCCTGACATGCAAGTTTGAAGGGAATGATCCAACTTCCTGTTTGGTGTTCCTCAAGGTTCCGTTTTAGGACCCCTATTGTTTCCACTATATATTTTTACCTCTTAGTGATGTCATTTGGAAACATAGTGTTACCTCTCACAGCTATGCGGAAGACAGACAGCTGTACATTTCGATAAAACGAATTGAAGCCCCCCAAAAATAGGCCCTCGCTGGAAGCAAAGTGTTTTCAGACATAAGGAAGTGTCGGGATGGCAGCAAATGTTTTCCTTTTAAACTCGGAGAAAACAGAGATGCTAGGTCCCAAGAAACTGTAACGCTCGTCTGAAGAAGAGGGAGTGGGCCAAATGTTTTCCTTTTAAACTCGGAGAAAACAGAGATGCTAGGTCCCAAGAAACTGTAACGCTCGTCTGAAGAAGAGGGAGTGGGCCAAAGTGCAGCGCGGTACGTGTTCATGATGTTTATTAATATCTGAACACTAGAACAAAACGACAATGAACAGTTCTGTCAGGTGTAGAAACACAAAACAGAAAACAACTACCCACAAAGCACAACTGAGAAAAAGCTGCCTAAGTATGATTCTCAATCAGAGACAACGATAGACTGCTGTCCCTGTTTGAGAACCACACCCGGCCAAACACAAAGAAATAGAAAACATAGAAATAAAGAAACTAGAATGCCCACCCCTAGTCACACCCTGGCCTAACCAAAATAGAGAATAAAAACCTCTCTATGGCCAGGGCGTGACAGAAACAAAGATATCTGCTGTTGGATCTGACGATTCATCTCAAATGGTTTGTACAGTCGTCTCTAAAATGAAACTGCGAAGGAACTCGACGTTACTCTGGACCCTGATCTCTCTTTTTACGAACATATCAAGACTGTTTCAAGGACAGCTTTTTTAAAAAAAATCTTACAAACATTGTAAAACCACAATGCAGAAAAACGAATCCATGCTTTTTACATTAGACTACTGCAATGCTATACTCTCCGGCTAACTAAATACACTTCAGCTAGTGCTGAACACGGCTGCTAGAATCATGATTCTGCCGTACATACCTACAGGTACGCTACGGTCACAAGACACAGGCCTCCTTACTGCCCCTAGACAGCTGGAGGCAGGGCTTTCTCCTATAGAGCTCCATTTCTATGGAATGGTCTGCCTACCCATGTGAGAGACGCAGACTCGGTCTCAACCTTTAAGTCTTTACTGAAGACTCATCTCTTCAGTAGGTCCTATGATTGAGCGTAGTCTGAGCCCAGGAGTGTAGTCTGAGCCTAGGAGTGTAGTCTGAGCCCAGGAGTGTAGTCTGAGCCTAGGAGTGTAGTCTGAGCCCAGGAGTTTAGTCTGAGCCCAGGAGTGTAGTCTGAGCCCAGGAGTGTAGTCTGAGCCTAGGCGTGTAGTCTGAGCCCAGGAGTGTAGTCTGAGCCCAGGAGTGTAGTCTGAGCCCAGGAGTGTAGTCTGAGCCCAGGAGTGTGAAGGTGAACGGAAAAGCACTGGAGCAAAGAACCGCCCTTGCTGTCTCTGCCTGGCCGGTTCCCCTCTCTCCCCTGGGATTCTCTCCCTCCGACCCTATTACGGGGGGGGCTGAGTCACTGGCTTACGGGTGCTCTTCCACGCCGTCCCTAGGAGGGGTGTGTCACGTCGTGCCAGGCTGTTTTCACTATACTCAACTTGAGTGGGTTGAGTCACTGACGTGATCTTCATGTCTGGTTCGGCGCCCCCTCGAGCTCGTGCCGTAGGAGGAGATCTTTGTGGGCTGTACTCAGCCTTGTCTCAGGGTAGTAAATTGGTGGTCTGTTGATATCCCTCTAGTGGTGTGGGGGCTGTGCTCCGGGGGTATCGTCGGACAGGGTCACGGTATCCCCCAACCCCCCTAACTGTCTCAGTTTCCAGTATCTTTGCTGCAATAGTCTATGTGCCGGGGGGCTACGGTCAGTCTGTCCTATCTGGTGCAATTCTCCTGTCTTATCTGATGTCCTGTGTGAACTTAAGTATGGTACCTCTAATTCTCCCATCTCTCTCTCTGTCTCTCTCTCTCTCTCCTGTCCCTCTCTCTCCTGTCTCTCTCTCCTGTCCCTCTCTCTCCTGTCCCTCTCTCTCTCCTGTCCCTCACTCTCCTGTGTCTCTCTGTCCTCTCTCTCTCTCACTCTCTCTCTCACTCTCTCTCTCTCTCTCTCCTGTCTCAGCACTACCTGACCTGATGACTCCTGGCTGTCTACCTGGTTGTGTTGCTACTCCAGTTTCTGCTATTTTGCCTGTGGCTGTGGATCCCTGACCTGTTCACCAGACATGCAAGAGAGAGAGGGAGGCAGAGCGAGAGAGAGGGAGAAAACCATGGAACTAGAGAACAGCAGAACCGTGGAACTAGAGAACATGCAGAACCATGGAACTAGATAACAGCAGAACCGTGGAACTCTAGAACAGCGGAACCGTGGAACTAGAGAACAGCAGAACCGTGGAACTAAAGAACAGCAGAAACATGGAATTAGAGAACAGCAGAACCATGGAACTAGCGAACAGCAGAACCGTGGAACTAGAGAACATCAGAACCGTGGAACTAGAGAACAGCAGAACCGTGGAATTAGAGAACAGCAGAACTGTGGAATTAGAGAACAGCAGAACCGTGGAACTACAGAAGAGCAGAACCATGGAACTAGAGAACACGCAGAATCGTGAAACTAGAGAACAGCAGAACCATGGAAGAGCAGAACCGTGGAACTAGAGAACATCAGACCCATGGAACTAGAAAACAGCAGAACCATGGAACTAGAGAACAGCAGAACCATGTTACTAGAGAACAGCAGAACCGTGGAACTAGAGAACAGCAGAACCATGGAACTAGAGCACAGCAGAACCATGGAACTAGAGAACAGCAGAACCATGGAACTAGAGAACAGCAGAACCATGGAACTAGAGAACAGCAGAACCATGGAACTAGAGAACACGCAGAACCATGAAACTAGAGAATAGCAGAACAATGGAACTAGAGAAAAGCAGAACCATGGAACTAGAGAACAGCAGAACCGTCGAACTAGATAACAGCAGAACCATGGAACTAGAGAACAGCAGAACCATGGAACTAGAGAATAGCAGAACCGTGGAACTAGAAAAGAGCAGAACCATGGAACTAGAGAACACGCAGAACCGTGAAACTAGAGAACAGCAGAACCATGGAACAGCAGAAGCGTGGAACTAAAGAACATCAGACCCGTGGAACTAGAAAACAGCAGAACCATGGAACTAGAGAACAGCAGAACCATGGTACTAGAGAACACGCAGATCCATGGAACTAGAGAACAGCAGATCCATGGAACTAGAGAACATGCAGAACCGTGGAACTAGACAACAGTAGAACCATGGAACTAGAGAATAGCAGAACCATGGAACTAGAGAACAGCAGAACCATGGAACTAGAGAACAGCAGTACCATGGAACTAGAGAACAGTAGAACCATGGAACTAGAGAACAGCAGAACCATGGAACTAGTGAACAGCAGAACCATGGAACTAGAGAACAGCAGTACCATGGAACTAAAGAACAGCAGAACCATGGAACTAGAGAACAACAGAACCATGGAACTAGAGAACAGCAGAACCATGGAACTAGAGAACATGCAGAACCATGAAACTAGAGAACACGCAGAACCATGAAACTAGAGAACAGCAGAACCGTGGAACTAGAGAACAGTAGAACCGTGAAACTAGATAACAGCAGAACCATGGAACTAGAGAACAGCAGAACCTTGGAACTAGAGAACAGCAGAACCATGGAACTAGAGAACAACAGAACCATGGAACTAGATAACAGCAGAACCATGGAACTAGAGAACAGCAGAACCGTGGAAGTAGAGAACAGCAGAACCATGGAACAGCAGAACCATTGAACAGCAGAACCATGGAACGAGAGAACAGCAGAACAGTGGAACTAGAGAACAGCAGAACCATGGAATTAGAGAACAGCAGAACCATGGAACTAGAGAAGAGCAGAACCATGGAACTACAGAACATGCAGAACCGGGAAACTAGAGATCAGCAGAACCATGGAACAGCAGAACCATGGAATTAAAGAACAGCAGAACTATGGAACTAGAGAACAGCAGAACCATGGAACTAGAGAACAGCAGAACCATGGTATAAGAGAACACGCAGAACCGTGGAACTAGAGAACAGCAGATCCATGGTACCAGAGAACAGCAGAACCGTGGAACTAGAGAACATCAGAACCGTGGAACTAGAGAACAGCAGAACCGTGGAACTATAGAACAGCAGAACCATGGAACTAGAGAACAGAAGAACCGTGGAACTAGAGAACAGCAGAACCGTGGAACTAGAGAACACGCAGAACCGTGGAACTAGAGAACACGCAGAACCATGGAACTAGAGAACAGCAGAACCGTGGAACTAGAGAACAGCAGAACCATGGAACTAGAGAACAGCAGAACCATGGAACTAGAGAACAGCAGAACCATGGAACTAGAGAACACGCAGAACCATGGAACTAGAGAACACGCAGAACCATGGAACTAGAGAACAGCAGAACCATGGAACTAGAGAACAGCAGAACCATGGAACTAGAGAACAACAGAACCATGGAACTAGAGATAAGCAGAACCATGGAACTAGAGAACAGCATAACCGTGGAACTAGAGAACAGCAGAACCATGGAACTAGAGAACAGCAGAATCATTGTACTAGAGAACAGCAGAACCATGGAACAAGAGAATAGCAGAACCATGGAACTAGAGAACAGCAGAACCATGGAACTAGAGAACAGCAGAACCATGGAACTAGAGAACAGCAGAACCGTGGAACTAGAGAACAGCAGAACCGTGGAACTAGAGAACAGCAGAACTGTGGAACTAGAGAACAGCAGAACCATGGAACTAGAGAACAGCAGAACCATGGAACTAGAGAACAGCAGAACCGTGGTACTAGAGAACAGCAGAACCGTGGAACTAGAGAACAGCAGAGCCATGGAACTAGAGAACAGCAGAACCAGGGAACTAGAGAACAGCAAAACCGTGGTACTAGAGAACAGCAGAACCGCGGAACTAGAGAACAGCAGAACCATGGTACTAGAGAACAGCAGAACCGCAGAACTAGAGAACCTCAGAACCGTGGAACTAGAGAACAGCAGAACCATGGTAGTAGAGTATAGCAGAACCACGGAACTAGAGAATAGAAGAACCGCGGAACTAGAGAACATATATCTAATAGACAGAGAGACACACTGTCTCACCCATACAGGGTCCTGTCCTGCTAGTCTAGATCTATAGCTAATAGACAGAGAGACACACTGTCTCACCCATACAGGGTCCTGTCCTGCTAGTCTAGATCTATATCTAATAGACAGAGAGACACACTGTCTCACCCATACAGTGTCCTGTCCTGCTAGTCTAGATCTATATCTAATAGACAGAGAGATACACTGTCTCACCCATACAGTGTCCTGTCCTGCTAGTCTAGATCTATATCTAATAGACAGAGAGACACACTGTCTCACCCATACAGTGTCCTGTCCTGCTAGTCTAGATCTATACCTAATAGACAGGGAGACACACTGTCTCACCCATACAGGGTCCTGTCCTGCTAGTCTAGATCTATATCTAATAGACTGAGAGACACACTGTCTCACCCATACAGTGTCCTGTCCTGCTAGTCTAGATCTATATCTAATAGACAGAGAGACACACTGTCTCACCCATACAGTGTCCTGTCCTGCTAGTCTAGATCTATACCTAATAGACAGGGAGACACACTGTCTCACCCATACAGGTTCCTGTCCTGCTAGTCTAGATCTATATCTAATAGACAGAGAGACACACTGTCTCACCCATACAGGGTCCTGTCCTGCTAGTCTAGATCTATATCTAATAGACAGAGAGACACACTGTCTCACCCATACAGGGTCCTGTCCTGCTAGTCTAGATCTATATCTAATAGACAGAGAGACACACTGTCTCACCCATACAGGGTCCTGTCCTGCTAGTCTAGATCTATATCTAATAGACAGAGAGACAGAATTGAATAGTAGAACACACCAGGCCCTAACCTCCCAGGGGCCTGACCTCCAAAGGGCCCTAACTTCCATGGGCCTGACCTCTAGGGGCCCTAACCTCCATGGGCCTGACTTCCAGGGGGCCTGACCTCCATGGGCCTGACCTCCAGGGGCCCTGACCTCCAGGGGGCCTGACCTCCAGGGGCCCTGACCTCCAGGAAGGTCTGACCTCCAGGAGCCCTGACCTCCATGGGCCTGACCTCTAGGGGCCCTAACCTCCATGGGCCTGACTTCCAGGGGGCCTGACCTCCATGGGCCTGACCTCCAGGGGCCCTGACCTCCAAGGGGCCTGACCTCCAGGGGCCCTGACCTCCAGGGGCCCTGACCTCCAGGGGCCCTGACTTCCAGGGGCCCTGACCTCCAGTGTCCCTGACCTCCAGTGTCCCTGACCTCCAGGAAGGTCTGACCTCCAGGAGCCCTGACCTCCAGGGCCCTGACCTCCAGGGGCCCTGACCTCCAGGGGCCCTGACCTCCAGGGGCCGTGACTTCCAGGTGGCCCCCATTGATTTTGTTACACTCTCACTCAGATATCATTAACATGGCATAAGACATGGCAAATTGCAGAATTGCAGATAATTAGCTTTTAAACTGCCAAAAATGACTCTCCACCCGATGGCAAAATGTGTAGATTTGCAAAAAAAAACACGATTTAAAACTGAAACATATTCTATATGCCCCATGGCAAAAGGCTAGAGCCGGCCCTGAGTCAGTTACCCAAACAAGGCAGGGCCCCCCCAGTTACCCACATGGGCCCCCTTACCTCCTCTCCCCACCCATCTGATGATTAACAGAGTGGTAACAGGCCATCTACACTCATTGAGAGCAGCTCATTTGGTTGGAGAGTGCAGTCAAAAATATATTGATTTCAATTGTATAGATTTAATATCTTCTCTTCATCAAGATCACCCTGGGGGCTTGGGCCCCGGTAAGCCCCTGCATTAATCAGGCCCTGCCCCTCCCCTCTCTCTCTCTTACCTTCCAGAAAGCAGGTTGACCACAGACCACCCTCCCTCCCCCCTCTCTCTCTTACCTACCAGAGAGCAGGTTGGCCACAGACCACCCTCCCTCCCCTCTCTCTCTCTTACCTACCAGAGAGCAGGTTGACCACAGACCACCCTCCCTCCCCTCTCTCTCTCTTACCTACCAGAGAGCAGGTTGACCACAGACCACCCTCCCTCCCCTCTCTCTCTCTTACCTACCGGAGAGCAGGTTGGCCAAAGACCACCCTCCCTCCCCTCTCTCTCTCTTACCTACCGGAGAGCAGGTTGACCACAGACCACCCTCCCTCCCCTCTCTCTTTTCTACCTACCGGAGAGCAGGTTGACCACAGACCACCCTCCCTCCCCTCTCTCTCTCTTACCTACCATATAGCAGGTTGGCCACAGACCACCCTCCCTCCCCTCTCTCTCTCTCTCTCTCTTACCTTCCAGACAGCAGGTTAGCCACAGACCACCCTCCCTCCCCTCTCTCTTTTCTACCTACCGGAGAGCAGGTTGACCACAGACCACCCTCCCTCCCCTCTCTCTCTCTTACCTACCATATAGCAGGTTGGCCACAGACCACCCTCCCTCCCCCTCTCTCTCTCTCTCTCTTACCTTCCAGACAGCAGGTTAGCCACAGACCACCCTCCCTCCCCTCTCTCTCTCTCTCTCTCTTACCTACCATATAGCAGGTTGGCCACAGACCACCCTCCCTCCCCTCTCTCTCTCTCTCTCTCTTACCTTCCAGACAGCAGGTTAGCCACAGACCACCCTCCCCCTCTCTCTCTCTCTCTCTCTCTCTCTTACCTTCCAGACAGCAGGTTAGCCACAGACCACCCTCCCTCCCCTCTCTCTCTCTCTCTCTCTTACCTTCCAGACAGCAGGTTCGCCACAGACCAGAGTGAGTCATCACCTCTTCGTTCTTCCGGCTTGTGTCGTTGTCATTGGTGCTTTTGCTTTTGCACGTCCCTCGTGAGTACAGCCAGTAATCGGTCCCAACCGCTATCGTCATGAGGCTGAAGGCGGCGAAAGCCCCCACGGTGGTCACCAGCATCTGGACGCCCCGGTCACACATCAACATCTTCATTGACGGTTTTGAGTATCTCACGTCACGAGACCGCTTACTTACTGAGAAAAAAGCGATGTCATTTACATTTAAAGAGAAGGGAAAGGAAGAGCGAGGTAGAGAGCAGAGAGAGAGAGAGAGAGAGAGAGAGAGAGAGAAAGGAGGCTAGGGGCTTCACTGATCAAGCCGGGTCGTTTTAACGACCACTGGCTCAAGACTCCACCACAGACTAGACTGGCGGCAGCGGTGACGCCACATATTTCTCTTCTTCCTCTTCTTCTTCTTGGAATCTCCTGTTGAAATCCAGGGCTAGGCTGGTCTGCGTCCCTGTCAGCAACCCGATCCGCCTCTCCCTCTTTCCCCCGTTCAGTCTCCTTTCAGCTACCCGATCCACCTCTCCCTCTTTCCCCCGTTCAGTCTCCTTTCAGCTACCCGATCCACCTCTCCCTCTTTCCCCCGTTCAGTCTCCTTTCAGCTACCCGATCTGCCTCTCCCTCTTTCCCCCGTTCAGTCTCCTTTCAGCTCAACTTCTCCAACCAGCCTCTCCAGACCTAACGTCCGTTTAACGTCCACAGCGGCGGAATGACTCCATCTTCATCCGTCTAATAACACAACAACAAACAACAACAGCAACACCATTGAGATGCATTTTTGAAATTGTATTTTATTTTATAATATTTTAATTAGTCATTTTTTGATTACACTATCAATAATCTATCTGTCACATACATACACGCGTAATGTATAGACTAAACAACTCACCGATTGAATCCTTGACGGCTGTGGATTGAAACGCTCTCCTCCTCCTCTAAAGATTTCATTCACGTTAGTCAGGCAGACAGACAGACAGTCAGACAGGCGGGAAGACGGTTCAGTTCCACTCGTCTCTTAGGTATTCCGGTAACGTCCTCCTCCTTCCTGAATGAACGAGCGCCTTTTCTATCTCCCGGTATGAGAGAAAAGGCAAGTACACATCCGACCGTTAGCCTGCCTCTGTTGTTGTTGTTGTTGACACGCTGACATTTTTCTCTGATATCCCCTCCAGTTCAGAGCGAACACACTCCACACACACACACTCACTCACACACACACTCACTCACACACACTCATACAGACCCATAGCCAGCTACACACAAACACATAAAGCGGTTTACACCGACACAAACAACACGACACTTACACGCTCTCTCTCTCCTCTCTCTTTTGCGCCCTCACTCACACACCTGCACCGAAAAGCACAAATTAAAAAATATATATATATCCCGTTTTTCAAACCCGGTTTGTTTTCTAAAATCTCAATGTTTTAGTCCAGACCAGTCTAGTGAGCTGACCCTAACAGCGGTGCAGCGTAAACGGAAGTCAATCTGGAGGTTTTTAAAAAAAACAAAACAACGGTAGGTGGTCGCCTGGCTGCTCCTCTCCGTGAAACGTGTCGGTGAAACAGATGACAGCCAGCCAGCCCCCACGCTCCCCAGCCGCTACCGGGTGTCAAACACCGCCCACGGATCGCTTTGTGGGGAGACTGTGATGCGGTGCTGTGTTGTTGCCACGTAGTTGTCGCGTTCCGAACAGCTGCTGTCCATGGTGCTGAACGGAGTGGATTCTGTTTGGCACACCTGACTGTTTCTCACTGACTGCCTGCTACTAACCTGACTGTTTCTCACTGACTGCCTGCTCATAACCTGACTGTTTCTACCTGACTGCCTGCTCCTAACCTGACTGTTTCTCACTAACTGCCTGCTCCTAACCTGACTGTTTCTCACTGACTGCCTGCTCCTAACCTGACTGTTTCTCACTGACTGCCTGCTCCTAACCTGACTGTTTCTCACTGACTGCCTGCTCCTAGCCTGACTGTTTCTTCCTGACTGCCTGCTCCTAACCTGACTGTTTCTTCCTGACTGCCTGCTCCTAACCTGACTGTTTCTCACTGACTGCCTGCTCCTAACCTGACTGTTTCTCCCTGACTGCCTGCTATTAACCAGACTGTTTCTCCCTGACTGCCTGCTCCTAACCTGACTGTTTCTTCCTGACTGCCTGCTCATAACCTGACTGTTTCTCGCTGACTGCCTGCTCCTAACCTGACTGTTTAACCCTGACTGCCTGCTCCTAACCTGACTGTTTCTCACTGACTGCCTGCTCCTAACCAGACTGTTTCTCCCTGACTGCCTGCTCCTAACCTGACTGTTTCTCACTGACTGCCTGCTCCTAACCTGACTGTTTCTCACTGACTGCCTGCTCCTAACCTGACTGTTTCTCACTGACTGCCTGCTCCTAACCTGACTGTTTCTCCCTGACTGCCTGCTCCTAACCTGACTGTTTCTCCCTGACTGCCTGCTCCTAACCAGACTGTTTCTCCCTGACTGCCTGCTCCTAACCTGACTGTTTCTACCTGACTGCCTGCTCCTAACCTGACTGTTTCTACCTGACTGCCTGCTACTAACCTGACTGTTTCTCCCTGACTGCCTGCTCTTATCCAGACTGTTTCTCCATGACTGCCTGCTCCTAACCTGACTGTTTCTCCCTGACTACCTGCTCCTAACCTGACTGTTTCTCCCTGACTGCCTGCTCCTAACCTGACTGTTTCTCACTGACTGCCTGCTCCTAACCTGACTGTTTCACCCTGACTGCCTGCTCCTAACCTGACTGTTTCTCACTGACTGCCTGCTCCTAACCTGACTGTTTCTCCCTGACTGACTGCTCATAACCTGACTGTTTCTCTCTGACTGCCTGCTCCCAACCTGACTGTTTCAGCCTGACTGCCTGCTCCTAACCTGACTGTTTCTCACTGACTGCCTGCTCCTAACCTGACTGTTTCTCACTGACTGCCTGCTCATAACCTGACTGTTTCTCACTGACTGCCTGCTCCTAACCTGACTGTTTCTCCCTGACTGCCTGCTCCTAACCAGACTGTTTCTCCCTGATTGCCTGCTCATAATCTGACTGTTTCTCACTGACTGCCTGCTCCTAACCTGACTGTTTCTCACTGACTGCCTGCTCCTAACCAGACTGTTTCTACCTGACTGCCTGCTCATAACCTGACTGTTTCTCCCTGACTGCCTGCTCCTAACCTGACTGTTTCACCCTGACTGCCTGCTCATAACCTGACTGTTTCTACCTGACTGCCTGCTCCTAACCTGACTGTTTCTCACTGACTGCCTGCTCCTAACCTGACTGTTTCTCCCTGACTGCCTGCTCCTAACCTGACTGTTTCTCCCTGACTGCCTGCTCCTAACCAGACTGTTTCTCCCTGACTGCCTGCTCCTAACCTGACTGTTTCTACCTGACTGCCTGCTCCTAACCTGACTGTTTCTACCTGACTGCCTGCTACTAACCTGACTGTTTCTCCCTGACTGCCTGCTCTTATCCAGACTGTTTCTCCATGACTGCCTGCTCCTAACCTGACTGTTTCTCCCTGACTACCTGCTCCTAACCTGACTGTTTCTCCCTGACTGCCTGCTCCTAACCTGACTGTTTCTCACTGACTGCCTGCTCCTAACCTGACTGTTTCACCCTGACTGCCTGCTCCTAACCTGACTGTTTCTCACTGACTGCCTGCTCCTAACCTGACTGTTTCTCCCTGACTGCCTGCTCACAACCTGACTGTTTCTCTCTGACTGCCTGCTCCCAACCTGACTGTTTCAGCCTGACTGCCTGCTCCTAACCTGACTGTTTCTCTCTGACTGCCTGCTCCTAACCTGACTGTTTCTCACTGACTGCCTGCTCATAACCTGACTGTTTCTCACTGACTGCCTGCTCCTAACCTGACTGTTTCTCCCTGACTGCCTGCTCCTAACCAGACTGTTTCTCCCTGATTGCCTGCTCATAATCTGACTGTTTCTCACTGACTGCCTGCTCCTAACCTGACTGTTTCACCCTGACTGCCTGCTCATAACCTGACTGTTTCTACCTGACTGCCTGCTCCTAACCAGACTGTTTCTCCCTGACTGCCTGCTCCTAACCTGACTGTTTCAACCTGAATGCCTGCTCTTATCCAGACTGTTTCTCCCTGACTGCCTGCTCCTAACCTGACTGTTTCACCCTGACTGCCTGCTCCTAACCAGACTGTTGTATGTGTGTGTGTGAGAGACACAGTGTGTGTGTGTGCGTGTGTGTGTGTGTGAGAGAGACACCGTGTGTGTGTGTCTCCACTGCGCTGTTTTGGCGAAAGGGAGAGAGAGAGAGAGGGGGGGGGGGGGGGGGTGAGAAAGGGAGAGAGAGAGAGAGAGAGAGAGAGAGAGTGTGAAAGGGGAGAGAGAGAGAGAGAGAGAGAGAGAGTGAGAGAGGGGGGGAGGAGAGAGAGAGAGATGGGCACCAAGCGAGGCGTGAAGAATCAGCGCCCAGTGAGTAGAACCTTACTTAAAGAGGCAGAGGCCCATTTTAATGATACCTTTCCACTCCTGCTACATACTGCCTTACAGACTGCTAACCACGCTGCCAGAGGGTTTTCTACTGCCTTACAGACTGCTAACCACGCTGCCAGAGGGTTTTATACTGCCTTACAGACTGCTAACTATGCTGATACCAGAGGGTTTTATACTGCCTTACAGACTGCTAACTATCCTGATACCAGAGGGTTTTATACTGCCTTACAGACTGCTAACCACACTGCTACCAGAGGGTTTTATACTGCCTTACAGACTGCTAACTACTGCCAGAGGGTTTTATACTGCCTTACAGACTGCTAACCACGCTGCTGCCAGAGGGTTTTATACTGCCTTACAGACTGCTAACCACGCTGCTGCCAGAGGGTTTTATACTGCCTTACAGACTGCTAACTACTGCCAGAGGGTTTTATACTGCCTTACAGACTGCTAACTATGCTGATACCAGAGGGTTTTATACTGCCTTACAGACTGCTAACCACGCTGCTACCAGAGGGTTTTCTACTGCCTTACAGACTGCTAACCACGCTGCCAGAGGGTTTTATACTGCCTTACAGACTGCTAACCACGCTGCTGCCAGAGGGTTTTATACTGCCTTACAGACTGCTAACCACGCTGCCAGAGGGTTTTATACTGCCTTACAGACTGCTAACCACGCTGCTACCAGAGGGTTTTATACTGCCTTACAGACTGCTAACCAAGCTGCTGCAAGAGGGTTTTATACTGCCTTACAGACTGCTAACCACACTGCTACCAGAGGGTTTTATACTGCCTTACAGACTGCCAACCACGCTGCTGCCAGAGGGGTCTATACTGCCTTACAGACTGCTAACCACACTGCTACCAGAGGGTTTTATACTGCCTTACAGACTGCTAACCACGCTGCTACCAGAGGGTTTTATACTGCCTTACAGACTGCTAACCACGCTGCCAGAGGGTTTTATACTGCCTTACAGACTGCTAACCACGCTGCTGCCAGAGGGTTTTATACTGCCTTACAGACTGCTAACTATGCTGATACCAGAGGGTTTTATACTGCCTTACAGACTGCTAACCAAGCTGCCAGAGGGTTTTATACTGCCTTACAGACTGCTAACTATGCTGATACCAGAGGGTTTTATACTGCCTTACAGACTGCTAACCACACTGCTACCAGAGGGTTTAATACTGCCTTACAGACTGCTAACCACGCTGCTGCCAGAGGGTTTTATACTGCCTTACAGACTGCTAACTATGCTGATACCAGAGGGTTTTATACTGCCTTACAGACTGCTAACCAAGCTGCCAGAGGGTTTTATACTGCCTTACAGACTGCTAACTATGCTGATACCAGAGGGTTTTATACTGCCTTACAGACTGCTAACCACACTGCTACCAGAGTGTTTAATACTGCCTTACAGACTGCTAACCACGCTGCTGCCAGAGGGTTTTATACTGCCTTACAGACTGCTAACTATGCTGATACCAGAGGGTTTTATACTGCCTTACAGACTGCTAACCAAGCTGCCAGAGGGTTTTATACTGCCTTACAGACTGCTAACTATGCTGATACCAGAGGGTTTTATACTGCCTTACAGACTGCTAACCACGCTGCTACCAGAGGGTTTTATACTGCCTTACAGACTGCTAACCACGCTGCTGCCAGAGGGTTTTATACTGCCTTACAGACTGCTAACCACGCTGCCAGAGGGTTTTATACTGCCTTACAGACTGCTAACCACGCTGCCAGAGGGTTTTATACTGCCTTACAGACTGCTAACCACACTGCTACCAGAGGGTTTTATACTGCCTTACAGACTGCTAACCACGCTGCCAGAGGGTTTTATACTGGCTTACAGACTGCTAACCACGCTGCTGCCAGAGGGTTTTATACTGCCTTACAGACTGCTAACCACACTGCTACCAGAGGGTTTTATACTGCCTTACAGACTGCTAACTATGCTGATACCAGAGGGTTTTATACTGCCTTACAGACTGCTAACCACACTGCTACCAGAGGGTTTTATACTGCCTTACAGACTGCTAACCACGCTGCTGCCAGAGGGTTTTATACTGCCTTACAGACTGCTAACCACGCTGCTGCCAGAGGGTTTTATACTGCCTTACAGACTGCTAACCACGCTGCTACCAGAGGGTTTTATACTGCCTTACAGACTGCTAACCACGCTGCCAGAGGGTTTTATACTGCCTTACAGACTGCTAACCACGCTGCTGCCAGAGGGTTTTATACTGCCTTACAGACTGCTAACCACACTGCTACCAGAGGGTTTTATACTGCCTTACAGACTGCTAACCACGCTGCTGCCAGAGGGTTTTATACTGCCTTACAGACTGCTAACCACGCTGCTACCAGAGGGTTTTATACTGCCTTACAGACTGCTAACCACGCTGCTGCCAGAGGGTTTTATACTGCCATTGAACAGAAAACATGTCAGTAATGGATTATAAACATGACTGTGTTAATCTGTCTCTGGGGCTGGGTTCAATACCTCTATCAGGAGGCTGGTCATCTGTCTCTGGGTTCAATACCTCTATCTGGAGGCTGGTCATCTGTCTCTGGGTTCAATACCTCTATCTGGAGGCTGGTCATCTGTCTCTGGGTTCAATACCTCTATCTGGAGGCTGGTCATCTGTCTCTGGGTTCAATACCTCTATCTGGAGGCTGGTCATCTGTCTCTGGGTTCAATACCTCTATCTGGAGGCTGGTCATCTGTCTCTGGGTTCAATACCTCTATCAGGAGGCTGGTCATCTGTCTCTGGGTTCAATACCTCTATCTGGAGGCTGGTCATCTGTCTCTGGCTTCAATACCTCTATCAGGAGGCTGGTCATCTGTCTCTGGGTTCAATACCTCTATCAGGAGGCTGGTCATCTGTCTCTGGGTTCAATACCTCTATCTGGAGGCTGGTCATCTGTCTCTGGGTTCAATACCTCTATCAGGAGGCTGGTCATCTGTCTCTGGGTTCAATACCTCTATCAGGAGGCTGGTCATCTGTCTCTGGGTTCAATACCTCTATCTGGAGGCTGGTCATCTGTCTCTGGGTTCAATACCTCTATCAGGAGGCTGGTCATCTGTCTCTGGGTTCAATACCTCTATCAGGAGGCTGGTCATCTGTCTCTGGGTTCAACACCTCTATCAGGAGGCTGGTCATCTGTCTCTGGCTTCAATACCTCTATCTGGAGGCTGGTCATCTGTCTCTGGGTTCAATACCTCTATCTGGAGGCTGGTCATCTGTCTCTGGGGCAGGGTTCAATACCTCTATCTGGAGGCTGGTCATCTGTCTCTGGGTTCAATACCTCTATCTGGAGGCTGGTCATCTATCTCTGGGGCAGGGTTCAATACCTCTATCTGGAGGCTGGTCATCTGTCTCTGGGTTCAATACCTCTATCTGGAGGCTGGTCATCTGTCTCTGGGGCAGGGTTCAATACCTCTATCTGGAGGCTGGTCATCTGTCTCTGGGTTCAATACATCTATCTGGAGGCTGGTCATCTATCTCTGGGTTCAATACCTCTATCTGGAGGCTGGTCATCTGTCTCTGGGGCAGGGTTCAATACCTCTATCTGGAGGCTGGTCACCTGTCTCTGGGTTCAATACAACTATCTGGAGGCTGGTCATCTGTCTCTGGGGCTGGGTTCAATACCTCTATCTGGAGGCCGGTCATCTGTCTCTGGTTTCAAAACCTCTATCTGGGGCTTGGTCCCTGAATAGGTATCGTCTCGCCGGACTCTCTGTGCTTTCTTGAACAGACACTATTTTAGTACTTCTGGGGGTCGAGATAGGTCCAGGTAGACAGGTCCAGGAGACAGGTCCATCTAGACAGGTCCAGGTAGACAGGTCCAGGTAGACAGGTCCAGGAGACAGGTCCATCTAGACAGGTCCAGGTAGACAGGTCCAGGTAGACAGGTCCATCTAGACAGGTCCAGGTAGACAGGTCCAGGAGACAGGTCCAGGTAGACAGGTCCATCTAGACAGGTCCAGGTAGACAGGTCCAGGAGACAGGTCCAGGAGACAGGTCCATGTAGACAGGTCCATGTAGACAGGTCCATGTAGACAGGTCCAGGAGACAGGTCCATCTAGACAGGTCCAGGTAGACAGGTCCATCTAGACAGGTCCATCTAGACAGGTCCAGGTAGACAGGTCCATGTAGACAGGTCCATGTAGACAGGTCAATCTAGACAGGTCCAGGTAGACAGGTCCAGGAGACAGGTCCATCTAGACAGGTCCAGGAGACAGGTCCATCTAGACAGGTCCAGGTAGACAGGTCCATCTAGACAGGTCCATCTAGACAGGTCCATCTAGACAGGTCCAGGTAGACAGGCCCAGGTAGACAGGTCCAGGAGACAGGTCCATCTAGACAGGTCCAGGTAGACAGGTCCAGGTAGACAGGTCCATCTAGACAGGTCCAGGTAGACAGGTCCAGGAGACAGGTCCATCTAGACAGGCCCAGGTAGACAGGTCCGTGTAGACAGGTCCAGGTAGACAGGTCCATCTAGACAGGTCCATCTAGACAGGTCCAGGTAGACAGGTCCACCTAGACAGGTCCAGGAGACAGGTCCATCTAGACAGGCCCAGGAAGACAGGTCCATGTAGACAGGTCCATCTAGACAGGTCCAGGTAGACAGGTCCATCTAGACAGGTCCATCTAGACAGGTCCAGGTAGACAGGTCCAGGTAGACAGGTCCATCTAGACAGGTCCAGGTAGACAGGTCCAGGTAGACAGGTCCAGGAGACAGGTCCATCTAGACAGGTCCAGGTAGACAGGTCCATCTAGACAGGTCCATCTAGACAGGTCCAGGTAGACAGGTCCAGGTAGACAGGTCCATCTAGACAGGTCCAGGTAGACAGGTCCAGGTAGACAGGTCCAGGAGACAGGTCCATCTAGACAGGTCCAGGTAGACAGGTCCATCTAGACAGGTCCATCTAGACAGGTCCAGGAGACAGGTCCAGGTAGACAGGTCCAGGTAGACAGGTCCATCTAGACAGGTCCATCTAGACAGGTCCAGGTAGACAGGTCCATCTAGACAGGTCCAGGTAGACAGGTCCAGGTAGACAGGTCCATCTAGACAGGTCCAGGAAGACAGGTCCATCTAGACAGGTCCAGGTAGACAGGTCCAGGTAGACAGGTCCATCTAGACAGGTCCATCTAGACAGGTCCAGGTAGACAGGTCCATCTAGACAGGTCAATTTATACAGGTCCAGGTAGACAGGTCCAGGTAGACGGGTCCAGGTAGACAGGTCCATCTAGACAGGTCCATCTAGACAGGTCCAGGTAGACAGGTCCATCTAGACAGGTCCAGGTAGACAGGTCCATCTAGACAGGTCCATCTAGACAGGTCCATCTAGACAGGTCCAGGTAGACAGGTCCAGGTAGACAGGTCCATCTAGACAGGTCCAGGTAGACAGGTCCAGGTAGACAGGTCCATCTAGACAGGTCCAGGTAGACAGGTCCATCTAGACAGGTCCATCTAGACAGGTCCAGGTAGACAGGTCCATCTAGACAGGTCCAGGTAGACAGGTCCATCTAGACAGGTCCAGGTAGACAGGTCCATCTAGACAGGTCCAGGTAGACAGGTCCATCTAGACAGGTCCAGGTAGACAGGTCCATCTAGACAGGTCCATCTAGACAGGTCCAGGTAGACAGGTCCATCTAGACAGGTCCAGGTAGACAGGTCCAGGTAGACAGGTCCATCTAGACAGGTCCATCTAGACAGGTCCAGGTAGACAGGTCCACCTAGACAGGTCCAGGAGACAGGTCCATCTAGACAGGCCCAGGAAGACAGGTCCATGTAGACAGGTCCATCTAGACAGGTCCAGGTAGACAGGTCCATCTAGACAGGTCCATCTAGACAGGTCCAGGTAGACAGGTCCAGGTAGACAGGTCCATCTAGACAGGTCCAGGTAGACAGGTCCAGGTAGACAGGTCCAGGAGACAGGTCCATCTAGACAGGTCCAGGTAGACAGGTCCATCTAGACAGGTCCATCTAGACAGGTCCAGGAGACAGGTCCAGGTAGACAGGTCCAGGTAGACAGGTCCATCTAGACAGGTCCATCTAGACAGGTCCAGGTAGACAGGTCCATCTAGACAGGTCCAGGTAGACAGGTCCAGGTAGACAGGTCCATCTAGACAGGTCCAGGTAGACAGGTCCATCTAGACAGGTCCAGGTAGACAGGTCCAGGTAGACAGGTCCATCTAGACAGGTCCATCTAGACAGGTCCAGGTAGACAGGTCCATCTAGACAGGTCAATTTATACAGGTCAATTTATACAGGTCCAGGTAGACAGGTCCAGGTAGACAGGTCCATCTAGACAGGTCCATCTAGACAGGTCCAGGTAGACAGGTCCATCTAGACAGGTCCAGGTAGACAGGTCCATCTAGACAGGTCCATCTAGACAGGTCCATCTAGACAGGTCCAGGTAGACAGGTCCAGGTAGACAGGTCCAGGAGACAGGTCCATCTAGACAGGTCCAGGAGACAGGTCCATCTAGACAGGTCCAGGTAGACAGGTCCATCTAGACAGGTCCATCTAGACAGGTCCATCTAGACAGGTCCAGGTAGACAGGCCCAGGTAGACAGGTCCAGGAGACAGGTCCATCTAGACAGGTCCAGGTAGACAGGTCCAGGTAGACAGGTCCATCTAGACAGGTCCAGGTAGACAGGTCCAGGAGACAGGTCCATCTAGACAGGCCCAGGTAGACAGGTCCGTGTAGACAGGTCCAGGTAGACAGGTCCATCTAGACAGGTCCATCTAGACAGGTCCAGGTAGACAGGTCCACCTAGACAGGTCCAGGAGACAGGTCCATCTAGACAGGCCCAGGAAGACAGGTCCATGTAGACAGGTCCATCTAGACAGGTCCAGGTAGACAGGTCCATCTAGACAGGTCCATCTAGACAGGTCCAGGTAGACAGGTCCAGGTAGACAGGTCCATCTAGACAGGTCCAGGTAGACAGGTCCAGGTAGACAGGTCCAGGAGACAGGTCCATCTAGACAGGTCCAGGTAGACAGGTCCATCTAGACAGGTCCATCTAGACAGGTCCAGGAGACAGGTCCAGGTAGACAGGTCCAGGTAGACAGGTCCATCTAGACAGGTCCATCTAGACAGGTCCAGGTAGACAGGTCCATCTAGACAGGTCCAGGTAGACAGGTCCAGGTAGACAGGTCCATCTAGACAGGTCCAGGAAGACAGGTCCATCTAGACAGGTCCAGGTAGACAGGTCCAGGTAGACAGGTCCATCTAGACAGGTCCATCTAGACAGGTCCAGGTAGACAGGTCCATCTAGACAGGTCAATTTATACAGGTCCAGGTAGACAGGTCCAGGTAGACGGGTCCAGGTAGACAGGTCCAGGAAGACAGGTCCATCTAGACAGGTCCAGGTAGACAGGTCCATCTAGACAGGTCCAGGTAGACAGGTCCATCTAGACAGGTCCATCTAGACAGGTCCATCTAGACAGGTCCAGGTAGACAGGTCCAGGTAGACAGGTCCATCTAGACAGGTCCAGGTAGACAGGTCCAGGTAGACAGGTCCATCTAGACAGGTCCAGGTAGACAGGTCCATCTAGACAGGTCCATCTAGACAGGTCCAGGTAGACAGGTCCATCTAGACAGGTCCAGGTAGACAGGTCCATCTAGACAGGTCCAGGTAGACAGGTCCATCTAGACAGGTCCAGGTAGACAGGTCCAGGTAGACAGGTCCATCTAGACAGGTCCAGGTAGACAGGTCCATCTAGACAGGTCCAGGTAGACAGGTCCAGGTAGACAGGTCCATCTAGACAGGTCCATCTAGACAGGTCCAGGTAGACAGGTCCATCTAGACAGGTCAATTTATACAGGTCAATTTATACAGGTCCAGGTAGACAGGTCCAGGTAGACAGGTCCATCTAGACAGGTCCATCTAGACAGGTCCAGGTAGACAGGTCCATCTAGACAGGTCCAGGTAGACAGGTCCATCTAGACAGGTCCATCTAGACAGGTCCATCTAGACAGGTCCAGGTAGACAGGTCCAGGTAGACAGGTCCAGGAGACAGGTCCATCTAGACAGGTCCAGGAGACAGGTCCATCTAGACAGGTCCAGGTAGACAGGTCCATCTAGACAGGTCCATCTAGACAGGTCCATCTAGACAGGTCCAGGTAGACAGGCCCAGGTAGACAGGTCCAGGAGACAGGTCCATCTAGACAGGTCCAGGTAGACAGGTCCAGGTAGACAGGTCCATCTAGACAGGTCCAGGTAGACAGGTCCAGGAGACAGGTCCATCTAGACAGGCCCAGGTAGACAGGTCCGTGTAGACAGGTCCAGGTAGACAGGTCCATCTAGACAGGTCCATCTAGACAGGTCCAGGTAGACAGGTCCACCTAGACAGGTCCAGGAGACAGGTCCATCTAGACAGGCCCAGGAAAACAGGTCCATGTAGACAGGTCCATCTAGACAGGTCCAGGTAGACAGGTCCATCTAGACAGGTCCATCTAGACAGGTCCAGGTAGACAGGTCCAGGTAGACAGGTCCATCTAGACAGGTCCAGGTAGACAGGTCCAGGTAGACAGGTCCAGGAGACAGGTCCATCTAGACAGGTCCAGGTAGACAGGTCCATCTAGACAGGTCCATCTAGACAGGTCCAGGAGACAGGTCCAGGTAGACAGGTCCAGGTAGACAGGTCCATCTAGACAGGTCCATCTAGACAGGTCCAGGTAGACAGGTCCATCTAGACAGGTCCAGGTAGACAGGTCCAGGTAGACAGGTCCATCTAGACAGGTCCAGGAAGACAGGTCCATCTAGACAGGTCCAGGTAGACAGGTCCAGGTAGACAGGTCCATCTAGACAGGTCCATCTAGACAGGTCCAGGTAGACAGGTCCATCTAGACAGGTCAATTTATACAGGTCCAGGTAGACAGGTCCAGGTAGACGGGTCCAGGTAGACAGGTCCATCTAGACAGGTCCATCTAGACAGGTCCAGGTAGACAGGTCCATCTAGACAGGTCCAGGTAGACAGGTCCATCTAGACAGGTCCATCTAGACAGGTCCATCTAGACAGGTCCAGGTAGACAGGTCCAGGTAGACAGGTCCATCTAGACAGGTCCAGGTAGACAGGTCCAGGTAGACAGGTCCATCTAGACAGGTCCAGGTAGACAGGTCCATCTAGACAGGTCCATCTAGACAGGTCCAGGTAGACAGGTCCATCTAGACAGGTCCAGGTAGACAGGTCCATCTAGACAGGTCCAGGTAGACAGGTCCAGGTAGACAGGTCTAGACAGGTCCAGGTAGACAGGTCCATCTAGACAGGTCCAGGTAGACAGGTCCATCTAGACAGGTCCATCTAGACAGGTCCAGGTAGACAGGTCCATCTAGACAGGTCCAGGTAGACAGGTCCAGGTAGACAGGTCCATCTAGACAGGTCCATCTAGACAGGTCCAGGTAGACAGGTCCACCTAGACAGGTCCAGGAGACAGGTCCATCTAGACAGGCCCAGGAAGACAGGTCCATGTAGACAGGTCCATCTAGACAGGTCCAGGTAGACAGGTCCATCTAGACAGGTCCATCTAGACAGGTCCAGGTAGACAGGTCCAGGTAGACAGGTCCATCTAGACAGGTCCAGGTAGACAGGTCCAGGTAGACAGGTCCAGGAGACAGGTCCATCTAGACAGGTCCAGGTAGACAGGTCCATCTAGACAGGTCCATCTAGACAGGTCCAGGAGACAGGTCCAGGTAGACAGGTCCAGGTAGACAGGTCCATCTAGACAGGTCCATCTAGACAGGTCCAGGTAGACAGGTCCATCTAGACAGGTCCAGGTAGACAGGTCCAGGTAGACAGGTCCATCTAGACAGGTCCAGGTAGACAGGTCCATCTAGACAGGTCCAGGTAGACAGGTCCAGGTAGACAGGTCCATCTAGACAGGTCCATCTAGACAGGTCCAGGTAGACAGGTCCATCTAGACAGGTCAATTTATACAGGTCAATTTATACAGGTCCAGGTAGACAGGTCCAGGTAGACAGGTCCATCTAGACAGGTCCATCTAGACAGGTCCAGGTAGACAGGTCCATCTAGACAGGTCCAGGTAGACAGGTCCATCTAGACAGGTCCATCTAGACAGGTCCATCTAGACAGGTCCAGGTAGACAGGTCCAGGTAGACAGGTCCATCTAGACAGGTCCAGGTAGACAGGTCCAGGTAGACAGGTCCATCTAGACAGGTCCATCTAGACAGGTCCAGGTAGACAGGTCCATCTAGACAGGTCCAGGTAGACAGGTCCATCTAGACAGGTCCAGGTAGACAGGTCCATCTAGACAGGTCCAGGTAGACAGGTCCATCTAGACAGGTCCAGGTAGACAGGTCCATCTAGACAGGTCCATCTAGAAAAGGTCCAGGTAGACAG
>NC_092159.1:66608263-66613263 GCF_045791955.1 Oncorhynchus clarkii lewisi | reverse complement strand
TCTGTCAGAACAGGTGTCTGCAGCACCTGCCGTCTGTCAGTCTTGAATATTCTCTCTGATTCCGGAATACGTTAGAGTTCGACCTGAAACACCTCCACAGCTGCTGGGGGTCGGCGGGAGGGAGAGAGGGAGAGGACGAGGGACAGAGAGACGGAAGTAGAGAGGGAGAGGATGAGGGACAGAGAGACGGAAGGAGAGAGGGAGAGGACGAGGGACAGAGAGACGGAGGGAGAGAGGGAGAGGATGAGGGATGGAGAGACGGAGGGAGAGAGGACGAGGGACAGAGAGACGGAGGGAGAGAGGGAGAGGACGAGGGACAGAGAGACGGAAGGAGAGAGGGAGAGGATGAGGGACGGAGAGACGGAGGGAGAGAGGGAGAGGACGAGGGACAGAGAGACGGAAGGAGAGAGGGAGAGGACGAGGGACAGAGAGACGGAGGGAGAGAGGGAGAGGATGAGGGACAGAGAGACGGAAGGAGAGAGGGAGAGGATGAGGGACAGAGAGACGGAGGGAGAGAGGGAGAGGACGAGGGACAGAGAGACGGAAGGAGAGAGGGAGAGGACGAGGGACAGAGAGACGGAGGGAGAGAGGGAGAGGACGAGGGACAGAGAGACGGAAGGAGAGAGGGAGAGGACGAGGGACAGAGAGACGGAAGGAGAGAGGGAGAGGACGAGGGACAGAGAGACGGAGGGAGAGAGGGAGAGGACGAGGGACAGAGAGACGGAGGGAGAGAGGGAGAGGACGAGGGACAGAGAGACGGGTGGAGAGAGGGAGAGGATGAGGGACAGAGAGACGGAAGGAGAGAGGGAGAGGATGAGGGACAGAGAGATGGAGGGAGAGAGGGAGAGGACGAGGTACAGAGAGACGGAAGGAGAGAGGGAGAGGACGAAGGACAGAGAGACGGAGGGAGAGAGGGAGAGGATGAGGGACAGAGAGACGGAGGGAGAGAGGGAGAGGACGAGGGACGTAGAGACGGAAGGAGAGAGGTAAAGAGAGAGTGAAATAGGGAGAGAGGGGGAGAACGCATATGTATATTGAAGAGAAAGTATGGAGGTGGTTTGGTGAACTTTGCTCACACGGGAGGAACCTTGTCTGAGACTTGAACATTCATGTTAGCTCACAGTGCTGAAGTCTAGGATACAGCTCATTGAGCTAACACTGTTTTAGGCTTTAGCTTATTGAGCTAACACAGTCTTAGGCTTTAGCTTATTGAGCTAACACAGTCTTAGGCTTTTGCTCATTGAGCTAACACAGTTTTAGGGAGCTAACACAGACTTAGGCTATAACTCATTGAGCTAACATCGTCTTAGGCTATAACTCACTGAGCTAACACAGTCTTAGGCTTTATCTTATTGAGCTAACACAGTCTTATTGAGCTAACACAGACTTTGGCTATAAGTCATTGAGCTATCATCGTCTTAGGCTATAACTCATTGAGCTAACACAGTCTTAGGCTTTATCTTAATGAGCTAACACAGTCTTATTGAGCTAACACAGTCTTAGGGAGCTAACACAGTCTTAGGCTATAACTCATTGAGCTAACATCGTCTTAGGTTATAACTCATTGAGCTAACACAGTCCTAGGCTTTATCTTATTGAGCTAACAACGTCTTATTGAGCTAACACAACTAACACAGTCTTCTTATTGAGCTAACACAGTCTTTTTGAGCTAACACAGTCTTAGGCTATAACTCATTGAGCTAACACAGTCTTAGGGAGCTAACACAGTCTTAAGCTATAACTCATTGAGCTAACATCGTCTTAGGCTATAACTCATTTAGCTAACACAGTCTTAGGCTTTATCTTATTGAGCTAACAAAGTCTTATTGAGCTAACACAGTCTTATTGAGCTAACACAGTCTTAGGCTATAACTCATTGAGCTAACATCGTCTTAGGCTTTATCTTATTGAGCTAACACAGTCTTAGTCTATAGCATATTGAGCTAACACAGTCTTAGGCTTTAGCGTATTGAGCTAACAAAGTCTTATTGAGCTAACACAGTCTTATTGAGCTAACACAGTCTTAGGCTATAACTCATTGAGCTAACACCGTCTTAGGCTTTATCTTATTGAGCTAACACAGTCTTAGTCTATAGCGTATTGAGCTAACACAGTCTTAGGCTTTAGCGTATTGAGCTAACAAAGTCTTATTGAGCTAACAGTCTTATTGAGCTAACACAGTCTTAGGCTATAACTCATTGAGCTAACATCGTCTTAGGTTTTATCTTATTGAGCTAACACAGTCGTAGTCTATAGCGTATTGAGCTAACACAGTCTTAGGCTTTAGCGTATTGAGCTAACAAAGTCTTATTGAGCTAACACAGTCTTATTGAGCTAACACAGTCTTAGGCTATAACTCATTGAGCTAACATCGTCTTAGGCTTTATCTTATTGAGCTAACACAGTCTTAGTCTATAGCGTATTGAGCTAACACAGTCTTAGGCTTTAGCGTATTGAACTAACAGAGTCTTAGGCTTTATCTTATTGAGCTAACACAGTCTTAGTCTATAGCGTATTGAGCTAACACAGTCTTAGGCTTTATCTCATTGAGCTAACATCGTCTTAGGCTTTATCTTATTGAGCTAACACAGTCTTAGGCTTTATCTTATTGAGCTAACACAGTCTTAGGCTTTATCTTATTGAGCTAACACAGTCTTAGGCTTTATCTTATTGAGCTAACACAGTCTTAGGCTTTAGTTTATTGAGCTAACACAGTCTTAGGCTTTAGCGTATTGAGCTAACACAGTCTTAGGCTTTAGCGTATTGAGCTAACACAGTCTTAGGCTTTAGCGTATTGAGCCAACACAGTCTTAGGCTTTAGCGTATTGAGCTAACACAGTCTTAGGCTTTAGCGTATTGAGCTAACACAGTCTTAGGCTTTAGCGTATTGAGCCAACACAGTCTTAGGCTTTAGCGTATTGAGCTAACACAGTCTTAGGCTTTAGCGTATTGAGCCAACACAGTCTTAGGCTTTAGCGTATTGAGCTAACACAGTCTTAGTCTATAGCGTATTGAGCTAACACAGTCTTAGGCTTTAGCGTATTGAGCTAACACAGTCTTAGTCTTAGGCTTTAGCGTATTGAGCTAACACAGTCTTAGGCTTTAGCGTATTGAGCTAACACAGTCTTAGGCTTTAGCGTATTGAGCTAACACAGTCTTAGGCTTTAGCGTATTGAGCTAACACAGTCTTAGGCTTTAGCGTATTGAGCTAACACAGTCTTAGGCTTTAGCGTATTGAGCTAACACAGTCTTAGGCTTTAGCGTATTGAGCCAACACAGTCTTAGGCTATAACTCATTGAGCTAACAGAGTCTTAGGCTTTAGCGTATTGAGCCAACACAGTCTTAGGCTTTAGCGTATTGAGCTAACACAGTCTTAGGCTTTAGCGTATTGAGCCAACACAGTCTTAGGCTTTAGCGTATTGAGCTAACACAGTCTTAGGCTTTAGCGTATTGAGCTAACACAGTCTTAGGTTTTAGCGTATTGAGCTAACACAGTCTTAGGCTTTAGCGTATTGAGCTAACACAGTCTTAGGCTTTAGCGTATTGAGCTAACACAGTCTTAGGCTTTAGCGTATTGAGCTAACACAGTCTTAGGCTTTAGCGTATTGAGCTAACACAGTCTTAGGCTTTAGCGTATTGAGCTAACACAGTCTTAGGCTTTAGCGTATTGAGCTAACACAGTCTTAGGCTTTAGCGTATTGAGCTAACACAGTCTTAGGCTTTAGCGTATTGAGCTAACACAGTCTTAGGCTTTAGCGTATTGAGCTAACACAGTCTTAGGCTTTAGCGTATTGAGCTAACACAGTCTTAGGCTTTAGCGTATTGAGCTAACACAGTCTTAGGCTTTAGCGTATTGAGCCAACACAGTCTTAGGTTTTAGCGTATTGAGCTAACACAGTCTTAGGCTTTAGCGTATTTGAGCTAACACAGTCTTAGGCTTTAGCGTATTGAGCTAACACAGTCTTAGGCTTTAGCGTATTGAGCCAACACAGTCTTAGTCTATAGCGTATTGAGCTAACACAGTCTTAGGCTTTAGCGTATTGAGCTAACACAGTCTTAGGCTTTAGCGTATTGAGCTAACACCGTCTTAGGCTTTAGCGTATTGAGCTAACACAGTCTTAGGCTTTAGCGTATTGAGCTAACACAGTCTTAGTCTATAGCGTATTGAGCCAACACAGTCTTAGGCTTTAGCGTATTGAGCTAACACAGTCTTAGGCTTTAGCGTATTGAGCTAACACAGTCTTAGGCTTTAGCGTATTGAGCTAACACAGTCTTATTGAGCTAACACAGTCTTAGGCTTTAGCGTATTGAGCTAACACAGTCTTAGGCTTTAGCGTATTGAGCCAACACAGTCTTAGGCTTTAGCGTATTGAGCTAACACAGTCTTAGTCTATAGCGTATTGAGCTAACACAGTCTTAGTCTATAGCGTATTGAGCTAACACAGTCTTAGGCTTTAGCGTATTGAGCTAACACAGTCTTAGGCTTTAGCGTATTGAGCTAACACAGTCTTAGGCTTTAGCGTATTGAGCTAACACAGTCTTGAGCCAACACAGTCTTAGGCTTTAGCGTATTGAGCTAACACAGTCTTAGTCTATAGCGTATTGAGCTAACACAGTCTTAGGCTTTAGCGTATTGAGCTAACACAGTCTTAGGGTTCTATTTGAACCTATCACAGTCTTAGTCTTTAGCGTATTGAGCCAACACAGTCTTAGGGTTCTATTTGAACCTATCACAGTCTTAGGGTTCTATTTGAACCTATCACAGTCTTAGGGTTCTATTTGAACCTATCACAGTCTTAGGGTTCTATTTGAACCTATCACAGTCTTAGTCTATAGCGTATTGAGCCAACACAGTCTTAGTCTATAGCGTATTGAGCTAACACAGTCTTAGTCTATAGCGTATTGAGCTAACACAGTCTTAGTCTATAGCGTATTGAGCTAACACAGTCTTAGTCTATAGCGTATTGAGCTAACACAGTCTTAGGGTTCTATTTGAACC
>NC_092159.1:66583263-66603263 GCF_045791955.1 Oncorhynchus clarkii lewisi | reverse complement strand
GCCCACAAAATGAGGTGGAAACTGAGCTGCACTTCCTAACCTCCTGCCCAATGTATGAGCATATTAGAGATACATATTTCCCTCAGATTACACAGATCCCATATCTACTGGGTGAAATTCCACAGAGTGCCATCACAGCAGCAAGATTTGTGACCTGTTGCCACAAGAAAAGGGCAACTGACCGATGTGAAACGGCTAGCTAGTTAGCGGAGGTGCTAATAGCTAATGTCGTTTTCAATCGGTGACGTCACTCGCTCTTGAGACCTTGAAGTAGTTGTTTCCCCCCTTTGCTCTGCAAAGGGCCGCGGCTTTTTTGTGGAGCGATGGGTAACGATGCTTCGAGGGTGGCTGTTGTCGATGTGTGCAGAGGGTCCCTGGTTCGAGCCCCGGGGTAGCGGCGAGGAGAGAGACGGGAAACTCTATTGGCTATACTGTTACAGAAGATTTACATATTTAATTTTACGTTTAATTTATTATTTATTATTATTATTAATATATTTGTTTATTAATCTTCCCGTTCGTTCTTCAACAGTTACAACACTGAACATCAATAATGATATAAACACTGTAAATGTCTATATTCCGTTGGAACGTTTGTGTGTGTGTGTCATGTTTACTAAGGTTTCCATTGTTTATTTACCTTTTGTTTATTGTCTGTTTCCCATGCCAATAAAGTCCTTTGAATTGAATTGAGAAATAGAGAGAGAAACACAGAGAGAGAGAGAGAGAGAGAGAGAAACAGAGAGAGAGAGAGAAACAGAGAGATAAAAACAGAGAGAGCGAGAGAAACAGAGAGAGAAACAGAGAGAGAGAGAGAGAAAGAAACAGAGAGAGAGAGACAGAGAAACAGAGAGAGAGAGAGAGAAAGAGAGAGAGAAACAGAGAGAGAAACAGAGAGAGAGAGAGAGACAGAGAAACAGAGAGAGAAAAACAGAGAGAGAGAGAGACAGAGAGAGAGAGAGACAGAGAGAGAGACAGAGAGAGAGAGAGACAGAGACAGAGAGAGAGACAGAGAGAGAAACAGAGAGAGAGAGAGAGACAGAGAAACAGAGAGAGAAAAACAGAGAGAGAGAGAGAGAGACAGAGAAACAGAGAGAGAAACAGAGAGAGAGAAACAGAGAGAGAGATGTGGGCCTTGCATGTTAAGATGTCACGGGGTAAAATAACAGTGTTTCTGCATGTAGTGTTGAAATATTAACACCATAGTAGGTTATTCATCAAATAAAACCAACTGCACTCTAAACTTCAGCACGCTAGTGGGTCTCCCCCTGGGCGCGGTACTCTCTCCAGGCTTCATTAGCTAGTCTCTAGACCCTCCTACCTGTGTGTTCTTCATTAGCTAGTCTCTAGACCCTCCTTCCTGTGTGTTCTTCATTAGCTTGTCTCTAGACCCTCCTACCTGTGTGTTCTTCATTAGCTAGTCTCTAGACCCTAATTCCTGTGTGTTCTTCATTAGCTAGTCTCTAGACCCTCCTACCTGTGTGTTAGGACTGAGTGTTCTTCATTAGCTAGTCTCTAGACCCTCCTACCTGTGTTAGGACTGTGTGTTCTTCATTAGCTAGTCTCTAGACCCTCCTACCTGTGTTAGGATTGTGTGATCTTCATTAGCTAGTCTCTAGACCCTCCTACCTGTGTGTTCTTCATTAGCTAGTCTCTAGACCCTCTTACCTGTGTGTTAGGACTGTGTGTTCTTCATTAGCTAGTCTCTAGATCCTCCTACCTGTGTGATCTTCATTAGCTAGTCTCTAGACCCTCCTACCTGTGTGTTCTTTATTAGCTAGTCTCTAGACCCTCCTACCTGTGTGTTAGGACTGTGTGTTCTTCATTAGCTAGTCTCTAGACCCTCCTACCTGTGTGTTAGGACTGAGTGTTCTTCATTAGCTAGTCTCTAGACCCTCCTACCTGTGTGTTCTTCATTAGCTAGTCTCTAGACCCTCCTACCTGTGTGTTCTTCATTAGCTAGTCTCTAGACCCTCCAAATGTGTGTTAGGACTGTGTGTTCTTCATTAGCTAGTCTCTAGAACCTCGTACCTGTGTGTTAGGACTGTGAGCTCTTCATTAGCTAGTCTCTAGACCCTCCTACCTGTGTGTTCTTCATTAGCTAGTCTCTAGACCCTCCTACCTGTGTGTTCGTCATTAGCTAGTCTCTAGGCCCTCCTACCTGTGTGTTAGGACTGTGTGTTCTTCATTAGCTAGTCTCTAGACCATCCAACCTGTGTGTTCTTCATTAGCTAGTCTCTGGAACCTCCTATCTGTGTGTTAGGACTCTGTGTTCTTCATTAGATAGTCTCTAGACCCTCCTACCTGTGTGTTAGGACTGTGTGTTCTTCATTAGCTAGTCTCTAGACCCTCCTACCTGTGTGTTCTTCATTAGCTAGTCTCTAGACCCTCCTACCTGTGTGTTCTTCGTTAGCTAGTCTCTAGACCCTCCTACCTGTGTGTTAGGACTGTGTGTTCTTCATTAGCTAGTCTCTAGTCATTAGCTAGTCTCCAAAGCCAGGTGCCTGGTTTCATTGAACCAGGATGTTTATTTTCTAATGGTCTCTGATCCCCTCGGTCAGACAGCCACATCAAGCCACTCATAAGAATTATACTGAGACTGAAACACTGTGGGTGTGTCTTAAACACGAGGGTAAACACGAGGGTAAACACAAGGGTACTGAGTGTAAGAAACTGTGTGTGTAAATCCTTTAAGTCTCTCCGTCGAGGGCCTCCTGGGTGGCGCAGTGGTTAAGGGCGCCAGCTGTGCCATCAGAGACTCTGGGTAAGTCTCTCCGTCGAGGGCCTCCCGGGTGGCTCAGTGGTTAAGGGCGCCAGCTGTGCCATCAGAGACTCTGGGTAAGTCTCTCCGTCGAGGGCCTCCCGGGTGGCGCAGTGGTTAAGGGCGCCAGCTGTGCCATCAGAGACTCTGGGTAAGTCTCTCCGTCGAGGGCCTCCCGGGTGGCGCAGTGGTTAAGGGCGCCAGCTGTGCCATCAGAGACTCTGGGTAAGTCTCTCCGTCGAGGGCCTCCCGGGTGGAGCAGTGGTTAAGGGCTCCAGCTGTGCCATCAGAGACTCTGGGTAAGTCTCTCTGTCGAGGGCCTCCCGGGTGGCTCAGTGGTTAAGGGCGCCAGCTGTGCCATCAGAGACTCTGGGTAAGTCTCTCCGTCGAGGGCCTCCCGGGTGGCTCAGTGGTTAAGGGCTCCAGCTGTGCCATCAGAGACTCTGGGTAAGTCTCTCTGTCGAGGGCCTCCCGGGTGGCTCAGTGGTTAAGGGCGCCAGCTGTGCCATCAGAGACTCTGGGTAAGTCTCTCCGTCGAGGGCCTCCCGGGTGGCTCAGTGGTTAAGGGCGCCAGCTGTGCCATCAGAGACTCTGGGTAAGTCTCTCCGTCGAGGGCCTCCCGGGTGGCTCAGTGGTTAAGGGCGCCAGCTGTGCCATCAGAGACTCTGGGTAAGTCTCTCCGTCGAGGGCCTCCCGGGTGGAGCAGTGGTTAAGGGCGCCAGCTGGGCCATCAGAGACTCTGGGTAAGTCTCTCCGTCGAGGGCCTCCCGGGTGGCGCAGTGGTTAAGGGCGCCAGCTGTGCCATCAGAGACTCTGGGTAAGTCTCTCCGTCGAGGGCCTCCCGGGTGGCTCAGTGGTTAAGGGCGCCAGCTGTGCCATCAGAGACTCTGGGTAAGTCTCTCCGTCGAGGGCCTCCCGGGTGGCGCAGTTGTTAAGGGCGCCAGCTGTGCCTTTAGAGACTCTGGGTAAGTCTCTCCGTCGAGGGCCTCCCGGGTGGCGCAGTGGTTAAGGGCGCCAGCTGTGCCATCAGAGACTCTGGGTAAGTCTCTCCGTCGAGGGCCTCCCGGGTGGAGCAGTGGTTAAGGGCTCCAGCTGTGCCATCAGAGACTCTGGGTAAGTCTCTCTGTCGAGGGCCTCCCGGGTGGCTCAGTGGTTAAGGGCGCCAGCTGTGCCATCAGAGACTCTGGGTAAGTCTCTCCGTCGAGGGCCTCCCGGGTGGCGCAGTGGTTAAGGGCGCCAGCTGTGCCATCAGAGACTCTGGGTAAGTCTCTCCGTCGAGGGCCTCCCGGGTGGCTCAGTGGTTAAGGGCTCCAGCTGTGCCATCAGAGACTCTGGGTAAGTCTCTCTGTCGAGGGCCTCCCGGGTGGCTCAGTGGTTAAGGGCGCCAGCTGTGCCATCAGAGACTCTGGGTAAGTCTCTCAGTCGAGGGCCTCCCGGGTGGCTCAGTGGTTAAGGGCGCCAGCTGTGCCATCAGAGACTCTGGGTAAGTCTCTCCGTCGAGGGCCTCCCGGGTGGCTCAGTGGTTAAGGGCGCCAGCTGTGCCATCAGAGACTCTGGGTAAGTCTCTCCGTCGAGGGCCTCCCGGGTGGAGCAGTGGTTAAGGGCGCCAGCTGGGCCATCAGAGACTCTGGGTAAGTCTCTCCGTCGAGGGCCTCCCGGGTGGCTCAGTGGTTAAGGGCGCCAGCTGTGCCATCAGAGACTCTGGGTAAGTCTCTCCGTCGAGGGCCTCCCGGGTGGCGCAGTGGTTAAGGGCGCCAGCTGTGCCATCAGAGACTCTGGGTAAGTCTCTCCGTCGAGGGCCTCCCGGGTGGCTCAGTGGTTAAGGGCGCCAGCTGTGCCATCAGAGACTCTGGGTAAGTCTCTCCGTTGAGGGCCTCCCGGGTGGAGCAGTGGTTAAGGGCGCCAGCTGGGCCATCAGAGACTCTGGGTAAGTCTCTCCGTCGAGGGCCTCCCGGGTGGCGCAGTGGTTAAGGGCGCCAGCTGTGCCATCAGAGACTCTGGGTAAGTCTCTCTGTCGAGGGCCTCCCGGGTGGCTCAGTGGTTAAGGGCGCCAGCTGTGCCATCAGAGACTCTGGGTAAGTCTCTCCGCCGAGGGCCTCCCGGGTGGCGCAGTGGTTAAGGGCGCCAGCTGGGCCATCAGAGACTCTGGGTAAGTCTCTCCGTCGAGGGCCTCCCGGGTGGCGCAGTGGTTAAGGGCGCCAGCTGTGCCATCAGAGACTCTGGGTAAGTCTCTCCGTCGTGCTCCTCCTCTCCTGAACATCTTCTTAGATCCTCTGAATGAACTGAATAACAGAACCTCTTCTTCTTCTTCTGTCATTTCCTCTCTTTCTCCATCCCTCGCTCTCATCCCTGTTCCTACCTCTGTGTCTCACCCTGTTTCTCTTTCTCCATCCCTCACTCTCTGCCCTGTTCCTACCTCTGTCTCACCCTGTTTCTCTCTCTCCATCCCTCGCTCTCTGCCCTGTTCCTCTCTCTCCATCCCTCGCTCTCTGCCCTGTTCCTACCTCTGTGTCTCACCCTGTTTCTCTCTCTCCATCCCTCGCTCTCTGCCCTGTTCCTACCTCTGTGTCTCACCCTGTTTCTCTCTCTCCATCCCTCGCTCTCTGCCCTGTTCCTACCTCTGTGTCTCACCCGGTTTCTCTCTCTCCATCCCTCTCTCTCTGCCCTGTTCCTACCCCTGTCTCTCTCTCCATCCCTCGCTCTCTGCCCTGTTCCTACCTCTGTGTCTCACCCTGTTTCTCTTTCTCCATACCGCTCACTCTGTTTCTCTCTACCTCCCTCCCCCCTCTCTCTCTCCCCTCTCCCCCTCACTCTCTCTCTTTATCTCTCTTCCCATACCTCTTTCTGTCTCCCTCTCCATACCTCTCATTCTGTTTCTCTCTACCTCCCTCCCCTCCCCCTCACTCTCTCTCTTCCCATATCTCTTTCTCTCTTCCCATACCTCTTTCTCTCTCTTCCCATACCTCTTTCTCTCTCCTCCCATACCTCTCTTTCTCTCTCTTCCCATACCTCTCTTTCTCTCTCTTCCCATACCTCTCTTTCTCTCTTCCCATACCTCTCTTTCTCTCTTCCCATACCTCTCTTTCTCTCTCTTCCCATACCTCTCTTTCTCTCTCTTCCCATACCTCTCTCTCTCTCTTCCCATACCTCTCTTTCTCTCTCTTCCCATACCTCTTTCTCTCTTCCCATACCTCTCTTTCTCTCTTCCCATACCTCTCTTTCTCTCTCTTCCCATACCTCTCTTTCTCTCTCTTCCCATACCTCTCTTTCTCTCTGTCCATACCTCTCTCTCTCTCTTCCCATACCTCTCTTTCTCTCTCTTCCCATACCTCTTTCTCTCTCTTCCCATACCTCTCTTTCTCTCTTCCCATACCTCTCTCTCTCTCTTCCCATACCTCTCTTTCTCTCTCTTCCCATACCTCTTTCTCTCTTCCCATACCTCTCTTTCTCTCTCTTCCATACCTCTCTTTCTCTCTCTTCCCATACCTCTCTTTCTCTCTCTTCCCATACCTCTTTCTCTCTTCCCATACCTATCTTTCTCTCTTCCCATACCTCTTTCTCTCTCTTCCCATACCTCTTTCTCTCTCTTCCCATACCTCTTTCTCTCTCTTCCCATACCTCTAATTCTCTCTTCCCATACCTCTTTCTCTCTCTTCCCATACCTCTCTCTCTCTTCCCATACCTCTCTTTCTCTCTCTTCCATACCTCTCTTTCTCTCTCTTCCCATACCTCTCTTTCTCTCTTCCCATACCTCTTTCTCTCTCTTCCCATACCTCTCTTTCTCTCTCCTAATTTAGTTGTCCTCCTCCCTATAGGCTGTCTCATTGTTGTCGGTGATCCTTTTGTCCAGGTGGGAAAGGGCAGTGTGGAGTGCAGTAGAGATGGCATCATCTGTGGATCTGTTGGGGCGGTATGCGAATTGGAGTGGGTCTAGGGTTTCCGGGATGATGGTGTTGATGTGAGCCATGACCAGCCTTTCAAAGCACTTCATGGCTATAGATGTGAGTGTCACGGGGCGGTAGTCATTTAGGCAGGTTACCTTTAGTGTTCTTGGGCACAGGGACTATGGTGGTCTGCTTAAAACATGTTGGTATGACAGACTCAGACAGGGAGAGGTTGAAAATGTCAGTGAAGACACTTGCCAGTTGGTCCACGCATGCTCTGAGTACACATCCTGGTAATCCGTCTGGCCCTGTGGCCTTGTGAATGCTGACCTGCTTCAAGGTCTTACATCACATCGGCTACACTACGGAGAGAATGATCACACAGTCGTCTGGAACAGCTGGTCCTCTCATGCCTGCTTCAGTGTTGGTTGCCTCGAAGCAAGCATAAAAGGCATTTCATCCGTCTGGTAGGCTCGCGACATGGCTGGGTTTCACTTTGTAGTCTGTAACAGATTTCAAGCCCTGCCACATCCAACAAGCGTCAGAGCCAGTGTAGTAGGATTCAATCTTAGTCCTGTATTGACACTTTGCCTGTTCAATGGTTCGTCTGAGGGCGTAGCAGGATTTATTTTTAAGCGAGCAGATTAGTGTCCCGCTCCTTGAAAGCGGCAGCTCTAGCCTTTAGCTCGGTGCGGATGTTGCCTGTAATCCATGGCTTCTGGTTGGGGAAAAGTACGTACGGTCACTTTGGGGACGACGTCATCGATGCACTTATTGACGAAGCCGATAACTGAGGTGGTGTACTCCTCAATGCCTTCGGGATGAATCCCGGGAACAGATTCCAGTCCGTGCTAGCAAAACAGTCCTGTAGCTTAGCATCCGTGTCATCTGACCACATCCGTATTGAGCGAGTCACTTCCTGCTTTAGTTTTTTTTTTAAGTAGGCAGGAATCAGGAGGATACAATTATGGTCAGATTTGCACAAATGGAGGGTTGAGGGAGAGCTTTGTACGCGTCTCTGTGTGTGGAGTAAAGGTGGTCTAGAGTCCCGCCCCCCCCCCCCCTGGTTGCACGTGACATAGCGGTAGAAATTAGGAAGATGGCCGCACTGCATTAAAGTCCCTGTGTGTGGAGTATTAGGAAAGATGGCCGCTCTGCATTAAAGTCCCTGTGTGTGGAGTATTAGGAAGATGGCTTCCCTGCATTAAAGTCCCTGTGTGTGGAGTATTAGGAAGATGGCTTCCCTGCATTAAAGTCCCCGGCTACTTGGAGCGCCGCCTCTGGATTTTGCTGTTTGCTTATGGCCTTTAAACAGATCGTTGAGGTCTTCTGGTGGTCCGTGGTGGTAAATAAACAGATACGGAAAAATATGGATGAAAACTCTCTTGGTAGATAGTCAATAGGGATCAATAGGAGTCAACAGGAGTCAATAGGGGTCAACAGGAGTCACTAAGAGTCAATAGGGGTCAACAGGAGTCACTAAGAGTCAATAGGGGTCACTAAGAGTCAATAGGAGTCACTAAGAGTCAATAGGGGTAACTAGGGGTCAGTAGAGGTCACTAAGAGTCAATAGGAGTCACTAAGAGTCAATAGGGGTAGCTAGGGGTCAGTAGGGGTCACTAAGAGTCAATAGGGGGAGAACCCATAGATGACATGCAGAGAAGAAAGACATTGTCACTAAATATGAAACAACTTTATTATACAATCAGCCACGTCACAGGAGACACGTCTTCTATCAATATATACTGTAGCTAATCAATATATACTGTAGCTAATCAATATATACTGTATCTAATCACTATATACTGTAGCTAATCAATATATACTGTATCTAATCACTATATACTGTAGCTAATCAATATATACTGTAGTTAATCAATATATACTGTATCTAATCAATATATACTGTAGCTAATCAATATATACTGTAGCTAATCAATATATACTGTATCTAATCAATATATACTGTATCTAATCACTATATACTGTAGCTAATCACTATATACTGTAGCTAATCAATATATACTGTAGCTAATCAATCAGCCACGTCACAGGAGACACGTCTTCTATCAATATATACTGTAGCTAATCAATATATACTGTAGCTAATCAATATATACTGTATCTAATCACTATATACTGTAGCTAATCAATATATACTGTATCTAATCACTATATACTGTAGCTAATCAATATATACTGTAGTTAATCAATATATACTGTATCTAATCAATATATACTGTAGCTAATCAATATATACTGTAGCTAATCAATATATACTGTATCTAATCAATATATACTGTATCTAATCACTATATACTGTAGCTAATCACTATATACTGTAGCTAATCACTATATACTGTAGCTAATCACTATATACTGTAGCTAATCAATCAGCCACGTCACAGGAGACACGTCTTCTATCAATATATACTGTATCTAATCAATATATACTGTAGTTAATCATATATACGTTAGCTAATCAATATATACTGTATCTAATCAATATATACTGTAGCTAATCAATATATACTGTATCTAATCAATATATACTGTAGCTAATCACTATATACTGTAGTTAATCAATATATACTGTAGCTAATCACTATATACTGTAGCTAATCACTATATACTGTATCTAATCAATATATACTGTAACTAATCAATATATACTGTATCTAATCAATATATACTGTAGCTAATCAATATATACTGTAGCTAATCACTATATACTGTATCTAATCAATATATACTGTATCTAATCAATATATACTGTAGTTAATCACTATATACTGTAGTTAATCAATATATACTGTATCTAATCAATATATACTGTAGTTAATCACTATATACTGTAGCTAATCAATATATACTGTAGTTAATCACTATATACTGTAGTTAATCACTATATACTGTAGTTAATCACTATATACTGTAGCTAATCAATATATACTGTAGTTAATCACTATATACTGTATCTAATCAATATATACTGTATCTAATCACTATATACTGTATCTAATCAATATATACTGTAGTTAATCACTATATACTGTATCTAATCAATATATACTGTAGCTAATCAATATATACTGTAGTTAATCACTATATACTGTATCTAATCAATATATACTGTATCTAATCAATATATACTGTAGTTAATCACTATATACTGTATCTAATCAATATATACTGTAGCTAATCAATATATACTGTAGTTAATCAATATATACTGTATCTAATCAATATATACTGTAGTTAATCACTATATACTGTATCTAATCAATATATACTGTATCTAATCAATATATACTGTATCTAATCAATATATACTGTATCTAATCAATATATACTGTAGTTAATCAATATATACTGTATCTAATCAATATATACTGTAGCTAATCAATATATACTGTATCTAATCAATATATACTGTATCTAATCAATATATACTGTAGCTAATCAATATATACTGTATCTAATCAATATATACTGTATCTAATCAATATATACTGTATCTAATCAATATATACTGTAGTTAATCAATATATACTGTATCTAATCAATATATACTGTAGATAATCACTATATACTGTAGCTAATCACTATATACTGTAGCTAATCACTATATACTGTAGCTAATCACTCCTAACATATTTCTAATCCTCCACTATAGCAGTCGGCAGTAAGGTCGGCTTTAGAGCGATCAGGTAACTAGAGAAACCATTGAATAGTATATACTGTATATATTAGACTCCTGATGAATCAATGATGTACAGTAAATAGACTCCTGATGAATCAATGCTATACAGTAAATAGACTCCTGATGAATCAATGCTGTACAGTAAATAGACTCCTGATGAATCAATGATATACAGTAAATAGACTCCTGATGAATCAATGCTATACAGTAAATAGACTCCTGATGAATCAATGATATACAGTAAATAGACTCCTGATGAATCAATGATATACAGAAAATAGACTCCTGATGAATCAATGCTATACAGTAAATAGACTCCTGATGAATCAATGCTATACAGTAAATAGACTCCTGATGAATCAATGCTATACAGTAAATAGACTCCTGATGAATCAATGCTATACAGTAAATAGACTCCTGATGAATCAATGCTATACAGTAAATAGACTCCTGATGAATCAATGCTATACAGTAAATAGACTCCTGATGAATCAATGCTATACAGTAAATAGACTCCTGATGAATCAAAGATATACAGTAAATAGACTCCTGATGAATCAATGCTATACAGTAAATAGACTCCTGATGAATCAATGATATACAGTAAATAGACTCCTGATGAATCAATGCTATACAGTAAATAGACTCCTGATGAATCAAAGCTATACAGTAAATAGACTCCTGATGAATCAATGATATACAGTAAATAGACTCCTGATGAATCAATGAAATACAGAAAATAGACTCCTGATGAATCAATGATATACAGAAAATAGACTCCTGATGAATCAATGATATACAGAAAATAGACTCCTGATGAATCAATGCTATACAGTAAATAGACTCCTGATGAATCAATGATATACAGAAAATAGACTCCTGATGAATCAATGCTATACAGTAAATAGACTCCTGATGAATCAATGATATACAGAAAATAGACTCCTGATGAATCAATGATATACAGAAAATAGACTCCTGATGAATCAATGCTATACAGTAAATAGACTCCTGATGAATCAATGCTATACAGTAAATAGACTCCTGATGAATCAATGATATACAGAAAATAGACTCCTGATGAATCAATGATATACAGTAAATAGACTCCTGATGAATCAATGCTATACAGTAAATAGACTCCTGATGAATCAATGATATACAGAAAATAGACTCCTGATGAATCCAGCCAGGTCACCCGTGACACAAGTCAGTATTCGACGTCCATCCATGGCTAAGGATGTCAGGAGATGACGTGGAAACAGACCACTAGGGGGCAACAGTGAGCGTGGTCACTTTTTTTGTGGAAGGGGATGGCGGATGGGTGGAAGCATCTGCTTCTGATTCCAAAGAGCCAAAGGTTGCAAGTTCGTATCCGGTGACAGAAAGTGATTTTTTTTTTAAATTTTACATTTTAGTTTTATCTCTAGTTCAAACATTAACCCTTAACTTTAACCAGAGTTAATGCCTACCCTTGGGAGTTAATGTCTGAACTTAACCCTAACGTTAAAAATTCAGAGTTAATGTCGAATCTTAACCTTAAAAATTCAGAGTTAATGTCTAATCTTAACCTTAAAAATTCAGAGTTAATGTCTGATCTTAACCTTAAAAATTCAGAGTTAATGTCTAATCTTAAAAATTCTGGGTTAATACCTAAACTTAACCTTAAACACTTTAAAATTTGACATTTGGAACAACTTCTAAATTTTGACGCTTGTGAAACATGAAGAAAAAAAACCTGTCTAATTCTGACATGAGACTGTGAGACCTGGTTGGATGAATCAGGGATGTCCAATAAGTGGAATCCTGAAAAATACTTTGACTTGGGACTTTTCATGGCAATGTGAACTAAACCTATCAATCCCCTCCCCCCCCTACAGTCAGGAAATATACTGCCTCAGTCAAATTCATAATCATTTATAATCAAATTCATAATCATTTAATACAATTTAGAATCATTTAGAATCATTTAAATTACGTATCTTTAATATTTAAATATAAAACACAACATTTACGTGGGAAGACTTTAAATCACTCATCTAAATCGTTAAAAAAAACAAACAATATGTATTTACAAATAAAACTGCATGAAAAAAAACAAAGCAACACAACAAGCTTTAGGTAAACTATATTTAGTCAATAACATTCAATTAAATACCGTATCTTATCATTAAAGGTGGACTCAGCGATACACTCGTCATTTAAAGTGGGGGGGGGTGACTTGTTGTCGACTTAGAATTATGGTGTTAAATTGCTGAGTCCACCTTTATACAAATGGTTTATACATTGGTTTTACGTCCCTGTTAGTGAGTATTTCTCCTTTGCCAAGATAATCCATCCACCTGACAGGTGTGGCATATCAAGAAGCTGATTAAACAGCATGATCGTTACACAGGTGCACCTTGTGCTGGGGGGGGGGGACAATAAACGGCCACTCTAAAAAGGTGCAGTTTTGTCACACAACACAATGTCACAGAAGTCTCATGGTTTTAGGGAGCGTGCAAATTTGGCATACTGACGTCAGGAATGTTCGACAGAGCTGTTGCCAGAGAATTTAATGCTCATTTCTCTACCATAAGCCGGCTCCAACGTTGTTTTAGAGAATTAGGCAGTATATGTCCAACCGGCCTCACAACCGCAGACCACGTGTAACCACGCCAGCCCAGGACCTCCACATCCACAGACCACGTGTAACAACGCCAGCCCAGGACCTCCACATCCACAGACCACGTGTAACAACGCCAGCCCAGGACCTCCACATCCGGCTTCTTCACCTGCGGGATCGTCGGTCACCAGACACCCGGACAGCTGCTGAAACTGTGGAGTATTTCTTGTCTGTAATGAAGCCCTTTTGTGGGGAAAAACTCATTCTGATTGGCTGGTCCTGGCTCCCCAGTGGGTGGGCCTATGCCCTCCCAAGCCCACCCATGGCTGTGCCCCTGCCCAGTCATGAGAAATCCATAGATTAAGGCCTTATGATTTTATTTCAATTGACTGATTTCCTCATATGAACTGTAACTCAGTAAAATCATTGAAATTGCTGCATGTTGCATATATAGTTCTGCTCAGTATAGCTGTAGAATTAGAATAATTTCTAGAAATACAATCAGTTCTAGAATTACAATCAGATTTATAATGAGAATGTATTCTATAGTTAGAATCAGTTCTATAATTAGAATCAGTTCCAGAATTAGAATCAGTTCTAGAATTACAATCAGATTTAGAATGAGAATGTATTCTAGAATTAGAATCAGTTCTAGAATTACAAATCAGATTTAGAATGAGAATGTATTCTATAATTAGAATCAGTTCTAGAATTACAATCAGATGTAAAATGTAACATCGTAGTCAATAACTAAACACACATTTGATTCCTATTGATAGATCATACATTTAAAGCATTGCTTATCTCACTGCTAACCTAATGCATATTTATTTAGGCGTACATGGAAGCATCAACACAACATCACTAAGCTCTGATGAACCCTCTATCTGGTAAACCCATATAGAAGCGTGGTATCACAGCGATGCTCTGCTCTTAACACCACAGAATACAGCACTCCTATGTTACTATGGTCTGATTAACTATACACACATCCTATTAGCCTAGAGAGGAGAAACCACAAGACAACTGGACCTATACCCTTCATAGAACATATATTTAACACACACACACACACACACACACACACACACACACACACACACACACACACACACACACACACACACACACACGTAAACACACACACACACACACACACACACACACACACAAGGCTGTTAGTTGGTTGTTGTAATGCAGTGATGGCTGGGATTCAACCCCACAGTCCCCTTTCAGCTCAGCCCCTGTTAAAGGTAATGTCCCACCCGCCTTCATAGTAAATGCTGCACATGTCGGATATATGGGGAAATCACCTTTAAATGTCTCCTGTTACACAGCTCTACCGCTGATCTGACTGAAATAACTATGTAATATATACGACTAGTTTATATTGTGTTAGTCACTGTTAAAATATATAAATAACTATTTAATATATAAGACTAGTTTATATTCTGTAGGTCACTGTTATACTAGATAAATAACTACTTAATATATAAGACTAGTTTATATTGTGTTAGTCACTGTTAAAATACACAAATAACAATTTAATATATAAGACTAGTTTACATTCTGTAGGTCACTGTTATACTACATAAATAACTATTTCTTATATAAGACTAGTTTACATTGTGTTAGTCACTGACAGTCACTATGTATATCCACATACAGTACCAGTCAACAGGCCACACCTCCTCATTAAAGTGTTTTTATTTAATTTTTTACTATTTTCTACATTGTAGAATAACAGCGAAGACGTCAAAACTATGAAATAACACATATGGAATCAGGTAGTAACCAACAAAAAAGTGTTAAACAAATCCAAAAATATATTTTAGATTCTTCAAAGTAGCCGCCCATTCTTTGCCTTTGATAACAGCTGTTGCTTGACATTCTCTCAACCAGCTTCACCTGGAATGCTTTTCCAACAGTCTGGAAGGAGATCCAGAGAGATAGAGAGAGAAAATAGTAAAAAAAAAAAACTTGAATAAGTAGGTGTGGCCAAACTTTTGACTGGTACCGTATGGGTACCATACACAGTGGGGAGAACAAGTATTTGATACACTGCCGATTTTGCAGGTTTTCCCACTTACAAAGCATGTAGAGGTCTGTAATTTTTATCATAGGTGCACTTCAACTGTGAGAGATGGAATCTAAAACAAAAACCCAGAAAATGACATTGTATGATTTATAAGTAATTAATTTGCATTATATATATATATATATATATATATATATATATAAACAACACTACGCTGTGACTTATTGCATATGCATAGGCATTAACCTCTGGGTAAAGGAATGTGGAGGGCGTTCAGACTTTATACAGTAATGTCCTGTAGAAGCCATACGACTGTAGGCCCATATTATTCCTCTGATTTTACAGTAATGTCCTGTAGAAGCCATACGACTGTAGGCCCATATTATTCCTCTGATTTTACAGTAATGTCCTGTAGAAGCCATACGACTGTAGGCCCATATTATTCCTCAGAGTTGGAGCTAATTAGTGTAAGCCAGCGACACACACACACACACACACACACACACACACACACACACACACACACACACACACACACACACACACACACACACACACACAGCTTACTCTGATTTAGATCCCACAAAATGAGAAAAAATAAATAAATAAATAACTAAATTAATAAATAAATAACTAACTAAATAAATAACTAAATTAATAAATAAATAAATAACTAAATTAATAAATAAATAAATAAATAACTAAATAAATAAATTAATAAATAACTAACTAACTAAATGAATAAATACATGTATTAATGAATGAATACCTGAGGAAGGAAGTATTGTTGCTGTTTGTTCTGAAATGGCTCACTGGGGGGGGAGTCAGAACCCTATCTCATTTACTGAGTGGGTGTGTTGTGCGTGTGTTGTGTGTGTTGTGTGTGTGGTGTGTGTTGTGTGTGTGTGTGTGCTGTGTGTGTGTGTGTGTGTGTGTGTGTGTGTGTGTGTGTGTGTGTGTGTGTGTGTGTGTGTGTGCTGTGTGTGTGTGTGTGTGTGTGTGTGTGTGTGTGTGTGTCTTGCCGCATTACCAACCCTGTGACATCACACCGAACGAAACTCCAGGAGAGAAGCCGTCAGAACGAGGGATTAGACAGAAAACAAGAGAAGAGAGCGGGAGGGAGGGAGGGAAGGAAGGAGAGTTGATTTTCCTCCCTCCTCCTCCTCCTCCTCTCCTTCTCCCCCTCTAATTTCCCTCATCCTACTCCTTCTCCTCCCCTCCTCCTATCGTCCTCTCCTCCCCTCATCCTCGTCCTCTCCTCCTCCTCCTCTCCTCCTCCTCGTCCTCTCCTCCCCTTCTCCTCTCCTCCTCCTCATATTCCTCCTCATCTCCTCCTCGTCGTCCTCTCCTCCCCTTCTCCTCCTCCTACTCTCCTCCCCTCCCTCGTCCTCTCCTCCTCTCCTCCTCCCTTCCCCTCCTCTTTCTCCTCCTCGTCCTCTTCTCCCCTCCTCCTCCTCTCCCTCGTCCTCTCGTCCTCTCCTCTTTCTCCTCCTCATCCTTTTCTCCCCTCCCCTTTCTCCTCCTCTCCTCGCCTCCTCTTTCTCCTCCTCGTCCTCTTCTCCCCTCCTCCTCCTCTCCTCGTCCTCCCCTCCTCCCTTCTCCTCCTCTTTCGCATCCCCTCCTTTTCCTCCCCAGTCACGTCGTCAGAGACAGGGTTGGTGTGTGTGTCTGTTACTGTATGTGTGTTTGTGTGTGTGTGTGTGTTCAGGTGTGTGTGTGTGTTAGCTCTGTCCATCCTTCTCTTCCTCCCCAGTCACCTCGTCAGAGGGGTATTCAGGGTTGGTGTGTGTGTGTGTCTTAACTCTGTCCATCCTCCTCTTCCTCCCCAGTCACCTCGTCAGAGGGGTATTCAGGGTTGGTGTGTGTGTGTGTGTGTCTTAACTCTGTCCATCCTCCTCTTCCTCCCCAGTCACCTCGTCAGAGGGGTATTCAGGGTTGGTGTGTGTGTCTTAGCTCTGTCCTTCCTCCTCCTCCTCTTCCTCCCCGGTCACCTCATCAGAGGGTTAGTCAGGGTTGGTGTGTGTGTCTTAGCTCTGTCCTTCCTCCTCCTCCTCTTCCTCCCCGGTCACCTCGTCAGAGGGGTATTCAGGGTTGGTGTAGGAGAATCCCAGAAACTCGTCTTGGTCCAGGTTCATTATAAACAGTTTATCTGTAGGAGTCAAATCCACCGGCATCTTAGTGAATTCTTTATCAAAGTTACACGTGTCCTTGTTACTCTTCTGTTCCAGAGAAGGACAGGGAGAGAGAGAGAGAGGAGGGGGAGGGAAGAGCGAGAGAGGAGGGAGGGGGAGGGAAGAGAGAGAGGAGGGAGGGGGAGGGAAGAGGGAGGAGGGAGGGGGGAGAGAGAGAGGAGGGGGTGAGAGAGAGAGAGAGGAGGGGGAGGGAAGAGAGAGAGAGGAGGGAGAGAAAGAGGAGGGAGGGGAGAGAGAGAGAGGAGGGAGGGGGGAGAGAGAGAGGAGGGAGGGGGGAGAGAGAGAGGAGGGAGGGGGAAGAGAGAGAGGAGGGAGGGGGAGGGAAGAGAGGAGGGAGGGGGAGGGAAGAGAGAGAGGAGAGAGAGAGGAGGGGGAGGGAAGAGAGAGAGAGGAGGGAGGAGAGAGAGGAGGGGGGAGGACAGAGAGAGAGAGAGAGAGGGGGGGGGGGGGAAGAGAGAGAGGAGGGAGGGGGAGGGAAGAGGGAGGAGGGAGGGGGGAGAGAGAGAGGAGGGGGTGAGAGAGAGAGAGAGAGAGAGAGAGGAGGGGGAGGGAAGAGAGAGAGAGGAGGGAGAGAGAGAGGAGGGAGGGGAGAGAGAGAGAGGAGGGAGGGGGGAGAGAGAGAGGAGGGAGGGGGAAGAGAGAGAGGAGGGAGGGGGAGGGAAGAGGGAGGGGGAGGGAAGAGAGAGAGGAGAGAGAGAGGAGGGGGAGGGAAGAGAGAGAGAGGAGGGAGGAGAGAGAGGAGGGGGGAGGACAGAGAGAGAGAGAGGAGGGGGAGGGAAGAGAGAGAGGAGGGAGGGGGAAGAGAGAGAGGAGGGAGGGGGAGGGAAGAGAGGAGGGAGGGGGAGGGAAGAGGGAGGGGGAGGGAAGAGAGAGAGGAGAGAGAGAGCAGGGGGAGGGAAGAGAGAGAGAGAGAGGAGGGAGGAGAGAGAGGAGGGGGAGGACAGAGAGAGAGAGGAGGGAGGGGGAGGGAGGAGGGAGGGGGAGGGAAGAGAGAGAGGAGAGAGAGAGGAGGGTGAGGGAAGAGAGAGAGAGGAGGGAGGGAAGAGAGAGAGGAGGGGGAGGGAAGAGAGAGAGAGGAGGGAGGTGAGAGAGGAGGGGGAGGACAGAGAGAGAGAGGAGGAAGGGGGAGGGAAGAGAGAGAGGAGGGAGGGGAGAGAGAGAGGAGGGGGAGGGAAGAGGGAGAGAGGAGGGAGGGTGTAGAGAGAGAGAGAAGGATGAGGGAGAGAAAAGAGAGTACTGTCAATATTAAAACATAGTTAATTGATTGCATGACATTGTGGTGACAGTGGTAGACTGGTAGAAGACATCAGGATGGTGTAGTGGAGTTGTATAATAATCTATAGAGAGACAAGGGGGAGGGAGAGAAAGAGAGGGGAGGGCTGTGCTGTTCCTGTCCTCTGTGCCAGGAGCCTAGGGGGCATGGGGGCGGGAGAACTAGAGCATCCTGTAAGATAGACAAAGAGACAGAGGGAGAGAGAGAGAAAAATGGAGAGGCAGAAAGAGAGAGAGAGAGATGGCGGGAGAGAGAGAGATGGAGGGAGGGAGAGAGAGAGATGGAGGGAGAGAGAGATGGAGGGAGGAAGGGAGGGAGAGAGATGGAGGGAGAGAGAGAGATGGAGGGAGAGGGAGAGAGAGATGGAGGGAGGAAGGGAGAGAGAGAGATGGAGGGAGGAAGGGAGAGAGAGAGATGGAGGGAGGAAGGGAGAGAGAGAGAGACAGAGAGAGAGATGGAGGAAGGACGGGAGATAGGGGACAGATGTGGAGAGAGAGAGGTGGAGGGAGAGAGAGAGATGGAGGGAGGAAGGGAGATAGGGGACAGATGTGGAGAGAGAGAGGTGATTTGAAGAGAAATAAATCAGGATGGAGAAAAAGAGCGAAGGAAACTGGAGAGAGATACAGTCAGACTACAGTCAGAGAGAGTGTACAGAGTACTGGGAACTGGAGAGAGATACAGTCAGACTACAGTCAGAGAGAGAGTACAGAGTACAGGGAATTGAAGAGAGAGATACGATAGAGAGAGATAGAGTAGAGATAACCAGAAACTACACAGAGATACTGTAGAATAGAGATAACCAGATAGATGCAGGCAGAAACTACACAGAGATACTGTAGAATACAGATAACCAGATAGATGCAGGCAGAAACTACACAGAGATATTGTAGAACACAGATAACCAGATAGACACAGAGATACTGTAGAATAGAGATAACCAGATAGATACAGGAAGAAACTACATAGAGATACTGTAGAATACAGATAACCAGATAGATGCAGGCAGAAACTACACAGAGATACTGTAGAGTAGAGATAACCAGATAGATACAGGAAGAAACTACATAGAGATACTGTAGAACACAGTTAACCAAATAGATTCAGGCAGAAACTACACTGAGATACTGTAGAACACAGATAACCAGATAGACACAGAGATACTGTAGAATACAGATAACCAAATAGATTCAGGCAGAAACTACACTGAGATACTGTAGAATACAGATAACCAGATAGACACAGAGATACTGTAGAATACAGATAACCAGAAAGATCCAGGCAGAAACTACACAGATATGTATAGAGAACCAGACACAGAGATATATAGAGAACCAGACACAGAGATATATAGAACACCAGAAATACTGAAACTACAGCCACAGAGGATATGTGTGCTGGTGTAGAAACAGAGAGAGGACAGGAGATGTGTGCTGGTGTAGAAACAGAGAGAGGACAGGAGATGTGTGCTGGTGTAGAAACAGAGAGAGGACAGGAGATGTGTGCTGGTGTAGAAACAGAGAGAGGACAGGAGATGTGTGCTGGTG